>NC_080671.1:191013103-191313103 GCF_030247195.1 Topomyia yanbarensis | reverse complement strand
GAACCTATGCTTGTTTATTTCTATGAAGAATTCACTACCAAAGTGCTAAAAGTTTGATGTAATGAAATCATTACTTTATGCAATTGCCTAAATTCAATCTTTCTTGTCATTTGCGTATTAAAAGGTATGTAACTCCTTAAAGGACTAGCTATTAACAGTTGCATGATGCGTGCAAAAGTTGTCATCTAATGCTGCAATGTGTCTATGTCGGTTGGCCGCCTCGCGCTTACTCTTTGACGCCATTGGACTTTTAATGAAGCTGAGGGATTCTAATCTCGAGCTCGAATTTGCCGAACTAAGTGCTTGAAGTACCAATTGTATACCACACAGAATGGCAAAGATTTCTGCTTGAAATATTGGAATTCGCGGATCTGTTAATGATATTCTACGGAGCTACCTAACAAATTGCTCATAATATGTTGCTGCCAACGGTGCTGTGAGTTCTTCGCGAGCTATGACAGTAGGTGTCCCACAGGGAAGCAACCTTGGACCATTGTTGTTTTTAGTATACATAAAAGACCTTCCTAAATAGGACTCAAGGGAGTTCTTCGCTTATTTGCTGATGATAGGGTCGCTTTCTACGAGGGGGACACAGAAGAGAAGGTAGCCGCGTTCGCGGAATAAGACTTCAAGACGTTCCGCTAATACTTCGGTGCAAACTTATTATCACTTAATGTGTCGAAAACCAGATTTATGCTCTTCCATTCGACGCATAAAAAGGTAATTCAACCTGCTGGTCTCACTGTGAATGAAGAAGTAATGCCCTGTGTTGATAGATTCAAGTACCTCGGTACGATAACAGATCACACACTGTCCTGGAACCATCATTTAGACTCACGTGTAGGTAAGCTGTCGAGTATCTGCTGCTTAATAAGAAAAGTTGGCGAATTTCTTCCAACCAAAGCATTAGAGAAGCTGTTTTTTTCTTTTTTCTACACCCATCTGCAATATCTCGCCTTGATTTGGAGCTTTGCCAGCAAGCAACGTCTCAAAAGAATACAAGTTCTGCAAAATCGACGATTTACAAGCTACCTCTAATGCATTCATCTTTTTTACTATTTTCAGATAGTCGTGTCTCTGTTCTACCAGTTATTAGATTGTACTACCAGCAGATTTTACAACTTACACGTAATCAACCATAGTCATCACATCACACGAGACAAGCTCATCATATACCTGTTCTAAAACCAAGGACTGACTACGGGAAGAGGAATCTAGCATACCTTGGACCTTTCCTTTACAACCGGATACCAGAAGATATAAAACGTATTTCGAACACGCCACTATTAAAATCTACCCATCGCAAGCGAAAATGTACATCGCTCATCCTCTTCAAAGAGTCAGGCTCATTGGGGATGCTGAACATGCCTTGGTGTCGTTTGCTGTAGTTGTGGCCAGAATGCTTGCTCTGGTACACAATGTACCCAACCTCCAAGGGTGTATCTGGAATGTATGTGTGCCATCAATGTACCGAAACTATTTTAATAAAAATGTATAGTATTTAAAATATATTCTAAATATTACAAGCACACAAAAGATACGGTACAGTACCTACCAAGCGAATGGGATTGGACGACTCTCATTTCACGAGAATAGACACCAACACCGACTCGGCCCTCATACAAAGAACCGTCAGTGTGATAAACCAAGTATTCTTCAAGCTGTCGCTCAATTCAGCCAGACATCGATTCTTCACGAGGAAGAATTCTTACATTGAAAGTATTAAAAATAATACTGCATGCAAGTGTAACCTCACTGGGAGCAAGGATATGCTCAATGAAACCGCGTTAAAAACCGCATTAATTTGAAAATCCGCGTAAAAAACCTCGTTAATTTAAAAATCCGTGTAAAAAACCCTCAGCAAAAGATTTTTTTTGCACGGATTTTCTCAAAAATATTCTAAGTCCTTTTTTTAAGTCTTAGAAGATTTTCGGAAAGATTCTAGAGACGGGTCTGGAGGACTTCTTATGGCCCGCACATCAACAATATGTGTATTTTCGGAATGGTCTTGACAAGTAGGTGTCAGAAATTGATTTTTGAGGCCATTTTGAATTCCAATATGGCGACTTCCGACTTAAAGAAATTTTCTACAACCCAATCAATATGGGTATTTTCGGAATAGTCTTGATGGGTAGGAAACAAAGGTCGATGTGTGACGTCGTTTTTAAATTCCAGATGGTGACTTCCGGGTTTCCAAAATTTCTGCTGGTAAAATCTGGGCGATCATCCAAAACTTCCTCAAATATAAGATCTAATCATAAACCAGCGAAATGCAAAATATTTTTATGTGTTCTCCAGGAGAGTGCGGTGAGATTGAAAGTGAGAGGAGAAAGAGAAGGATGTGGTGCGAGTAGGGGGTTTGAATTTATTCAAATTCAAGTAATTTCAACTGTTTTATTAAAACTATTAAAACTACAACGTCAATATCCATGAATACCCATATTGATTGGGTTATAGAAAATGTGGCTAACCCGGAAGTTGGACTTCAACATGGCGTCAAAATTCAAATCAATATTGATTGGGTTATATCAAATTTCACTAAACCAGAAGTCGCCATCTTGTATTTCAAAATGGCGTTAAAAATCAAATTGTGGTACGTCAAGTTCATTGAGAAAATACCCATATTGTTGAGGTGCGGTGTAACAGTTAAGATAGTACCAGCAAGCCAATCGCGTGAAGCGGCAGGAATGGTCACCAATCACAAAATCCCCAATATCTAACTATTTCCGCAAAACGATAGGCCCTACTGAAAACTACCCTTCTGAACTCTCCTGCTTAAGCGCCAGTACAGTTCAAGGATGTACTGCTGGGGAGCCTGTGTTTGTCAGCCTGGCTTAACCTCTTAGGGCAGGTCAGGTACGAACTACCATGACCAACTCCAACTACAGGAAAATGAATTCAACGATACAATCCAAAAAACTTTAACACTTTATCCAATGATTGCCCAAATTGTGAAACGAGGACTGTTGACATCTGAAGGTTTGGCTAGACATAATTTAACTCTTTCGCTTATTTCTAGTTGGATCTGACCTGTTTGTTCCCGCCGTTTATGTTGCTAGTCGGTCCCAGTGCCATTCAGGTAAGGCTATTCGAGCCCGGGTTTCTTTGCTTCGATTTGACCGTCACCAAGGAGTGTCACACAGCGTCGGCGAGGTCCGTGATGCCGACCAACGGCAGCTGACGAAGATAATCGACACGAGCACGATGCGGATCGGTGGGACTCTTCCGCTTTTCTGACTAGAAAAAAAACCTTCGGTTCTTCAGGCGAAAACGGACAGCTTTAGGTTTTGGTTATGCTTTACGATTGCTTGCACTGGTTTACCTCTCTGGAACTGCATTGACTGTTCTTTAAGCTTTTGTCTGCGCTATTGTCTCTCGTCGTGGTGAATATCCTCAAATATCCTATCGTCAATATTAATTACGGTGCACTTTTTACTATCTAGCTTTTAAACTCACTTGGTTAATTCTCGAGTTACATGAATTGGTGCTTGTGCGTTACCTATTTTTTCGGCTGCTAGCCACGTTAACTCGAACACTATCCGACCTTCACAGGGTTTCAACGTTAAGTGATCTTGGACAGTATATCGCGTCGACAAGCACCCCTTTCGGGTTCTGAACTTCTCCCACGATACGATCGTATTTCGCACATGCCCTGCTCTTATTGGTCTACTTATGTCGTACGATTAAGCTCTAATCATAGAGATAATCAGCATTTGAGCCCCGTCTACAGGAGCTAAACTTCGAGGTGGCCTAATTTTGAAATTAGTTACTATTCCCACCACCTGAACATCATGTCGCTGTTATTGCTTAACCCATTCATGCCCATGTTGTTTGTGGACAACAACGTTTTTAAACAGCTATAACTTTTGATTGAGACAAGATTTGCTCACAATAACAAGTAAGGCTCATTAATGTGATTATTGCCTTTAATTTGAGTATTAACGGTTACAAGAATCAGCTCTAGAACTGAAGTTATTGCAATTAGTCTGATTGGATTCCGAGGGACCAGTGCTGCCAGGGACAGTTTACGTTGACGACGTAAAATGATTTTTTCATATACCTTCATTATGGTGCAATATTATTGAAAACTATTAAAACTTATCAATTTAGACTGTCGTTGGCTACGTTTCCACGTAATTGGACTATTGCAATTATTCTAGGAGAATTGTATTGAGCCTTAGAAGGTAAAAATTGACCAGATTCTAACACTGCCATGGAAGCAACTATCTTTATGAAAATAGGCTTTTCGTGTTTCTTGACCCCGAAACCCTAGAAAAAAGTTGGGCATGAAAGGGTTAAGGGTTACAGCGGACCATAAGGAGTCTTCCAGACCCGTCTTTCCATCTTTCCGAAAATCTTCAAAGTCTTTTGCATTCAAAAGAACTTACAATATTTTTAGCAAAAACCGTGTTAATAATTATTGTAAAATCCGCGCAAAAAAAACTACCAAAATTCTTCTTAGTTCTTTGCATTTGAAAGGACTTAGAATTGCTTTCAAGAAAAAATCTAAGTCTTTTGCATTCGAAAGGACGAATTTTTTGCGAAATCCGTGCAACAAAACTTCCAAAAATATTCTAAGTCTTTTGCTGAGGGTTTTTTTCCACGCGGATTTTCGAATTATAGCGGTTTTTTACGCGAACTTTTCAGTTAACGTGGTTTTTTATACCGTAAAAAACGTAAAGAAATCCTGGGTATATTTGTAAATTGGTTGACACGTTCCAGTTCTTTAACTCATAAACCCTTACAAGGTCCGAATTGGCCCAGTTCACCCTATATATTTTTGAACATAAATAATATGACATAGGTAGCAACAACAACGATAAAAAAAACTATGGTTACCAACTTTACGATCCCGTTAGAAAGTGTAATCACTGATTTGGTTTGTCAAGATTGGCACCGTACTCCCTCTGTTACTTCCAAAGATTTAGTACACGATGTATTATAGAATTTAGTGTACTTCTTCGTTAGTTGATAGTCCCGATAAAATAATGATGTAGGAAACGGACGCATGAGGTTTCGAGAATTGTTTTATCCCGTACGCGGGACACGCAAAGCTAAAATAATCATAAGTATGGCATTTTTGAACCAATTTGGAAACTTGTGAATGTTTTGGATTTATCAGCCTCTGTAAAAATGAACCAAATGAATTCATCTGATTACCGGTAACTCTGATAAATTCAAAAATGTTGATACCTATATAGCTAGGATTTCTTTAAATTTTACAAATAATTTTTTCTGGTATTGGAATATCACTCCAAAAATCCTTATTATCAGAAACCGTTTCACTTTCATTTATTCTGAAAGTGTATGAGTTTCTTAGTCCAAAACAACCAAAAGTGTTCAGCTTTCAATTGCAAAATACTCGTGTACCCTTGCCAGTCTGTTACAGATGTTTTTGTTGGACACACAACCTTTAATCACCCATTCTAACGACGTGAATCAAATTTTCACTAAAACATAAGAATGGGAAAACGCGAACAGAATTGTTACCTATTAAGTTTTGCAAGATACACGATATATATGTAGCACAAGATTTTGTTCTATTTTTGTAATGTAAAACCTGTTTTGGAGTTCGTAATGAGCTCATGGATTCTGGAGCATGTTTTAATCCGCAAAACGTAATTTGTAACAATTTTGACACTTACCGAGATTCCCAATCGGTCGGAATTTTCAGGTGGCTGCAAAACAAATGTTGCTATTCCTCGTTCACTGAGGGTCTCGACTAGCGCAATATCTTCACTATAACCATCCCCCTCATACGCCACCAATACATTAATATTTTTTCCATCAGCGACCGGTTTACCATAGTGATCCTTCACAACAATTTGTAGTGGATATGGAACACCCGGTCGAAATTGGGGTGTAGTCACAACCGCCGAGATGTTATATGGATACAGGAACACTGGTATAGATTGTGTTATATTCATGGTACGATCTGAATAATAGAATATGTCAAAAAGCTATTAGTACTCGACAAGCTCTTGTGATGTATTACTGACTTGTAAAAGTTTCCGTCACTTCAACTTCAACTATCACGTCTCTGTAGTTCTGTGATTCTCCTTCGATTTCCAGTTCTTTTTGTAGATTGAACTTGACCGTGCTGGTACCAGTGATTGGCATGCTTTCAGAAAAGTTATTATCATCCACAAATAAGCGTACCAGTGCTGTTCCATCAACTGGGCTTCCAAACGTGTAGAAAGATTCCACGGATACTATAATTTCTTTTCTCTCTATCAACAGGATCTCTGATGGGAAGACTTTCACAAAAAACTTTGGAAGGACGTATTCTCTGACCTCTATCTGCTTCTCAACCGTCTACAAAATATGAAAAACCGGTTCAATCACTCTTCACACGCACACGAAAGTGTTTAAACTAACGACATCTCCTGCTGTCACCGTCAGAGTCCAATTCCCTAGCAATGGTGATGGTGCGAGCAGAACCGCAGATTCAAACACTCCACGCCAAAGTCTAGCATATGGCCACTGTCTGATGGAGTTGTCGTCGGAGTCTGTAAGACCTATATTAATAGTGTCGATGTTGGCAACGGGTCTAGTATCGGCATCGACAACCACAACCCGGAAATGTAACGTATCTCCTGGTTTATATATCGGTTTATCAGTTTGTATGAAAACGGATAATGTTTTACGCTCGTACATCAGATCCACATCTTCATTGAAGATGAAATCTTGATCTATACTCCGGATTGATAAACTATAATCACCATCCACGATGTCGCCGACCTGAATAATGGACAAGAAAAAAATAAACTATTTCAGCAAGAATCGAGTACGGAGAAATCACCTGAAACGATACGAATTTTCCGGACCTTCTACTGACTACAACGGTGGAGCGTTGTTTGAGCACTGATCCAGGGTCGAGGCCCCGCAATGATACCTCTAGGCGAACATTACGATTCAGTGAATTGCTAAATGCCACCGAATATATTTGGTTAGGCCTAATCAGTTTTGTGCCAATCACCGATAACCTGTCAGTATGAATTTGCTGTTAGCACCCACATCTTATCCAGTATACTTAGAAAACCAACAAACCCTTGACCACTGCAAAGCTGTAACCACAATCCGCAACCTAGCACGAACTGGAAAATCCAACAGCTACGACACGTCATTTTAAAAACACTGATTATCTGTATTCACTTCAATGAACTGTTTAAATTCGCGTCTGAATGTAGGGAGGATCGGCTTTGAACTGATCAGTAAGCGAACGCACGGAGTGTGAAGCATTTATTTTAATCCTTATCAAATGGTGAACTCAACCAATTAAGTCGTTTTAATTATAGGGCAGGTTATGTTTGTGCATAGTCAATCGATGTAGCTTGACATGTTAACAGTGGCGTAGTAGCGGGGGGGGGGGGGGGGGTTTGGGGACGAAACCCCCCCCCCCCCGAAATATTTTGGAGAAATTTGAAAAAAATGAATATGTTGAACAAAAAAATGCCAAATATTTTAAATGAAATTCTCAAAGTTTCATTTGCAAAAGTTATCTTGTGAAAATATTTCCTTGTAGTGAAAATTGGCTGCAGACTCGACACCTTCCTTTCGGCACGTTGTGGAGGCTAGCTCAACCGCCGAGGACTATAACGAGTAGATCGCGGCGAAGCGAGGAGCTAGGAGCTTAATGGTTCACGAAACGGATATCGGTATCGAGAGAAATTTCGCCACATTCTGTAGTCCTTGACTGACGGCGAACATGGACTGGAGAGTGTGAGAGAAGTACCCCCATAGAGACCACCAGGCGATTCGCTACCGCATTGGCCAATGGAACCCTGCTGCAGCACGAAGAAAGACGGGCGGCAAGCTAAAGTGGAAGACGAACGCCTTTAACGAAAACCTCTTTGTTGAGTTACTTCGGCGAACAACGGAATCAAGTACGTTGATACGGCTGCCGGCTAACAAGAAGGATTGTGACGGCTTGTGACGTTACAATGTCACGAAAACTAGGGCCATGTAGTAGACGGCGTGCAGCTTACTGGTTAAATGA
Source organism: Topomyia yanbarensis (assembly GCF_030247195.1). Taxonomy (NCBI): domain Eukaryota; kingdom Metazoa; phylum Arthropoda; class Insecta; order Diptera; family Culicidae; genus Topomyia; species Topomyia yanbarensis. The sequence goes on along the minus strand of NC_080671.1, from coordinate 191,305,104 downwards.
GTAACTCAGTACGCTAAACGCTGCTTGTTTTAGAGCCAGAAGGCGGGCTCAGAGCGCAAGATCGGAGAATGAGAGAGGAGCGCATCTAGAAGGTAGGGACTCTTTAAAACGGGAGATCAAGCTTAGCAAGCCAAGTGCCATAAGTATCTGTGCTGAGAAATAAACGTCAATCCCTGGGGGACGCGTACTGAGTCGTCATGATGAAGACGAGGGTTCGTCGACACCAGTTGAAACATGCCCGGGTAAGCTAAAGATAATCGTTGAGGGTCTCTTCCCGAATCACGATACAAATACCTGGTCACCAACACCGTACGGCGAAGAAGAAGGAGGTAACACAGTCGAGTGGCAAGTGACTAACGACGAGCTCAAAGACACGTCGATGTGACTAAAATCAAAGAAAACCCCCGGTCCGGATGGAATGCCAACCGTGGCGGAAGTCACCGGGCCATTCAGCCTCGAATAGACCAATGCGCAGCGTGGCATAAAAGAATGTGGCATCCTGAAGAGCTACTTCCAGAGTAGAGCACTGCTATACCAGACGAACAAAAGGGCAGAAGGCGATGCGAGTCGCAGCGGGCGTTTCTCAGGGCTCCATTCTCTGTCCAACACTTTGTAATGGGATGCACTGATAATATAAATTCGTGAATATAATGAATCATGTAATGCACGAATTCATGCGTCGTTTTCTGCAACGAAGTATTTTCGTGCCCTGTAAATAGTAAGTTTCGTTCATTTTATGAATAAGATTGGCCGTATGGTGAACGAAAGCTTTCGTTAATTTTACACATTTAATGTATGTACACTGCACGAATGTTATCGTTGATAACGACATTATTTTTCGTGAATGAAATGAAATGTTTTTTTTTATTTTAATGAACGTTTGTGTATATTACGAACGATTTCGTTGGTCGCACGAAATTTTTTCGTTTATCTTAGAAAAGTTTTCGTATTTATTAGCCTCTTATTGTTCTTTTGGGATCGATGTTTGACAAAATCGTTTTTTTTATTTAAAAAAATCGATGTGGCCAAATCGATTTTATTGTGGTACGAAGAAATGGCCGCTTGATGAACGAAAGTTTTCGTAAATTTTACTTATTTAGTTTACATTGCACGAAAGTTATCGACATTATTTTTCGTGAAAGAAACGAAATGTTTCGTTTATTTTAATAAACGTTTATGTATATTACAAACGATTTCGTTGGTCGCATTCGATCTTTTAGGATCGATGTTTGACAGCACCGAATTGCTCCGGCAGAGAAAAACTCAAAATTGTTCATACAAAATCAACGAGCAGTTCGCGACGGCTCAATCGATTCTGTACTGCTCCAGATTCCGAATCAACTGGAAGCGAAAGAGGTTCAAGAAATCTTCCTGCAACTGGCGGACACGGATACGACTACTAAATAGTCAGACAACAACAATTATCTGACGAATAGCAACAATGGCTCCATATTGCTCTTTTGACGTGGACGGTTTGATGAATGGTGCTCGTAAATATTATAAAGATATTCGTATATAACAGTGAACGACTCGTTTGCTGAATGAAGCTGTTTCATAATAAGCCAACGAAAGTCATTTCGTAGTTTTCACGAAAAACTCGTAATACAAAATAAAAGAGTTTCGATGGAACTACGAACGGTTCATCATATGTACGAAAAATTCGTATATTTTATGAAAGTTGTTTGTATGAAATTAATTCCTAGCGATTTACGAATATATTCTATTAGTGTGGGGTCTTAACACTGCGGCTGCCCAGGAAAGTGAAAATCGTTGGTTTCGTGGACGATGTGTCAATAACGGTGAGACACTTGAAGAAATGGAGGTGTCGGTGACGGAGACAATAGATGCGATCGAGAGCTGGATGAACGGGTCAGGCTGCAAATAGCTCACTACAAGACGGATTTGTTGTAGGACAGCAACTGCAAAGCGGTTCAGCGGATACAGATCACCATCGAAGGGCATGTGAATGCATCGAAGCGTGCACTGAAGCAATTGGGAGTGATAATCGACGACTGATTGAGCTTAAACAACCACGTTGATTACACATGCGAAATGTCGGGTCTTTATCTAGTGTTTCGTCATCGATACTGCGATATGGGGCTCCTGCTTGGGGTGCGGCGCTGAAAACCAAGTGAAACCGCGAAAAGCTGAACAGGACTCTTCGACTGCTGATCGTACGAGTTGCGATTGCGTACCGGAGGCAGTATGCCTTTACGCCGAGATGATTCCCATCTGCATTACCCTGACGGAGGATATCAAGTGCTACAATCAATGAAACGTCAGAAACGTGAGGAAGATGATGAGAATCGGTTCGATGGTGACGTAGCAGCAGGAATGGGATAATACGGAGAAAGGAAAGTGGACCAACCGGCTCATCCAATCCTGTCGACGTGGGTCAATAGAAAGCACGGAGAGATAACCTTCCACCTGAAACAGCTCCTACCGAGCCACAGATGCTTAAGGAGTATCTTCATCGGTGTGGGTACGCAACGTCAACACTGTGCCGGGAGTGTGAGAACGTCGAGGAGACACCGGAGCGTCTTTGAATGTCCGAGGTTTGAAGTCTTTGAATGTCCGAGCAGAGTCTTTGAATGTCCGAGGTTTGAAGGGACGTGCAGGGAGCTACTTAAAACGGGAGGACCGGACATCAACCCGGATAATGTAGCCTACAGAATTACAAGTGACGTAGGGACGTGGAACGCAGTAAACAGAGATATGATGTAGATCAGTGATTCTCAACCTGGGGTCCGCGGGCCCCTAGGGGGCCGCGAAGTCATTGCTGGGAGTCCGCGAGGAGAAATATATTTTCCGAGTGCATATTGAAATTTCAAATCTTGTTTCCTAACAAATTGAAAATAACATATTGATAGCATACAAAATTTATGTTTATCTGTGGGGGTCCACAGCAACCCAGTGTGATATCTAAGGGGTCCGTGGTAAGAAAAAGGTTGAGAACCGCTGATGTAGATCGACACCGTCTTACAGCGGAATGGACATCGAACAACGGTTTCGGGAGAGCAATCACCGCCAGGGAACTCTCCGCAGGTATAAGTTAGATCCACCGCCGAGGACTAGTCGAATAGACTGCAACAGAGCAGCGAGTATGAGTCGTCGAAACGCCAGCGAATCGGACGTCACGCTCCATGCGGATTCGCCCGACCGACCACGGCACCCCACCGGTTGTTCCGATAGAAAAATAGCGAAAACCAAAGAAGAATCGATATTGGGAAAACTTTTTTCGCCAGGGAACTCTCCGTTAGCGTAAGCTAGATTCACCGCTGGGGACTAGACTGAGTAGACAGCGACGAGATACCACTAGTCGCGGGTCATCGGCGCACCAGTACATCAGATACCCTGCTTCACCAGAATCGCCGAACTGACATCGGCATCTAGCTGATTAGCTCGATCTCGGGAGAATTTCTCTCGCCGGGGAATTCTGTCGGAGTAGGTCAGGTCCATCGTCGGGGACTAGACCGAGTTGTTCGCGAACAAGTCGAGGACTGAATGGACCATCAAGGAAGTAGTGCTAAATGGCCCAAGAAGAGAACTAAATGGCTTAAAGGAGTTGCGGTGCTAAATGGCACCGGTTACGGAGTCAAAGGGATCAAGAAGTTGTGGTACTGAAACCAAATAAGAATCGGTATCGGGAGAACTTCTTTCGTCTGGGACCTCTCCGTCAGCTTACAGTCAGATTCACCGCCGGGAACGAGACCGCGTGGACCGCGACGATACACCACCAGCCGCGCCGGGGATCCAGCAAACCGGATGCCCTACTCTACCGGAATCGCCGAACTGACCGCAGCACCTGGCTGGTTGGCTCGAACTTCTCTCGCCGAGGAATTTTTCGTCGGAGTAGGCTAGATCTAGCGTCGAAAACTAGACCGAGTAGTTCGCGAACCAGTCGGAAGCTCAACGAGGAAGTGGTACTGAATGGCACAAGGGAACTGAAGGGCTCAGTGAATTAGACAGTCTGAAGTTTGCCGCCCAGATTGTCCTCGTAGAGGAAGAGCATTTATTCTATACCAACAGCTAGCTTTCCTACCTTGACTACCCAAACCCGTTCCCTGAGTTGTTGGTTTTTTAACATTTTTTTCTCCTGCTCAGAATATTTTTGAACATTTTTTTCAAATATATAAAAAAAATTCATATACCCCCCCCCCCCCCCCCCCGAAAAATTTTCCTACTACGCCACTGCATGTTAATCATTACTCAATCATTTAGTGGTGCAAATCGAAGCGTGCCATGTATCATAAGAGAAGACAACTATGTGTGAGTGGGACTAAATGGTCAAACAGAATGCTCCGTCACTAACGTAGCGTCCAAGCCCGCTATGAAAAGTATGCCAAATCATGAGTTGCTTTATGTAGTCTGCGAGGCGAAGTTTTCAGGATAACTATGAAACTTTTCAAATTCGGCTTGACGCTGCGTCAGTGACGCAGCATTCTGTTTGACCGCGAATAATAGCATCGCGCAACTTAAAGATTGGCATGTATGTAGAGGGTAATTTTGGATTTTCCAAAGAGTCTTTTGAAACGTTGAAGCCCACTTATCGCATATTTGTCTTGTTAACAACTGCCTCCCTCTCGTTAAGAAGGGCTATGTCCCATAGGAGTTGTTGGGTTATTCTGCGAAGTTCGGAAAGTTTGGTCGAAACGAGGTTGATTACAAATCTAAGTCTCAGACTCAGTTCCTGCAGTTCTAAAACATCAATCGAGCACAGTTTTTATTTCCTTTGCAGCAAAATTTCTTTTATAATACATTGTACATATATTCCCATACATTATCCTCCGTTATTGAATCCCAGTTAAAATCTATTGCAGAAAAATTCTAATTAATAAATAAATATTCTAGTACCAAAAGCAATATTCAAACGGTCAACTACTCCCGGGACGTTGATAAATCGATAAATTTAAATGCAGCTCTCCTTGGTTCGCTTCCCGGTTTTCGAACATAAGTTTAGAGTTTTTCTAACAAACAAAAAAGGCGAATGACCTTAGCGGTATAACCTCTATAACCGAAACAAAACATCATGGAGCCGGTAAATTCAAAGCAGTTTAGTACACACAAGTAAATAACGTTTTTCAACTATTATGGGTTCATCCAGATACAACGTAGATCAACACTTTTTGACACCCCCTCACACACTTTTTGTTTGTGGAAAAAGTGAAGTTAACGAGAAGCACATTGCAAAGAGGAGTAGGGGAACATGAGGGGACTTGACCAGGTTTTCAGCTAAACCCGCATAAATCTCTAAAAAGCCTTCAATCCCTCAAAAGTCATTGTGATATAATGTGCAAAGTTATTGTGCGTGTTCATGATTTTTTGCAGAATTTTTAATTTAATTTTTCAAAAGTTATAAAAGTTTTTCTGTGATAATTTTTTTTGGTCCACTACGGGGAGATTAAACCAAGAGAATTTTGAAAAATCAGAGCAAAAAATAATTGCATTAAACATACTGTATTTTTTTTTCGATATTGTCGAGATCCTTGGGTAGCAGTAAAAAATATAGAAGGGTTGCATTTCATAAATTTCGATTTTTTTAATGCATTTCTTTTTAAGGATTAACTGTACTACATACATTGCATGTTCACACGTCAAGAAATCAGTCGTATTACTGCTAGCTTTCTTGACTAATAGTAAAATATATCGACTAATGTTTGAGGTGGGATTTTTTTGTGGCGTGATTAACATTAACAGTAGATACCACAGCATAATAAATATAAGGAATTTTGTATCTTTCTTCAGCATATTGCCACTTGGTCAAGTCTTCCCATAAAATCTTGGTCAAGTCTCCCTAACATTAATTATTGCGTTCAATGTCGTGCAAATTTTAGTAACACTATTCCAATGTTCCGATTTATGTAAAATCATTTCACTGCTCCATAAAGAATAAGATGATATATGAGTACTTTAATAGTAATTAGTAGTTGAGTAGATATGTCCATACAAAGTTTGATCAAAAATTACATCATTTAATGCAAATTTATTAATTACGGAATATTTTCTATAAGGAAAGGATTTTTCATTCGAAACTTTTAAAATTACCTTAAGGCATCGAAACAAGTATACAAATTTTCAAAATAATTTTATGAACCGAATATAAGACGTCATAGCCAAAAATAGAATCTTGCGCTTGGTCAAGTCTCCGCATGTTCCCCTATTCGCACCAAAAAGCTGTTCAATTATATTGAAAAATCTCCATGATTTTTTTCTGACAATTGCAATATTTTGATGCAAGAACAATTTTTCAAAAGGGCGTAAACATTTTTTACGTGCATTAATTTCAATAAAAATTTGTTCGATTAGTGTATTTTATATAGCAAAATTTTCTGAGATCGAGTTTCAGGGAATAAATATTAATGTACGAAAAAGATATACACTGAACAAAATGTTGCATCATTTTTCACAAAACCAAAAAAATGTTAAAAAACTAATTTTTTGTAATTTTTTATATTTTGTCAACAAAAAGTTAAAGAGAAAGAAATATTCTGAATGTGATTGTATCATGGAGAACTTATCGGTAATTTTTTTTTCTAGCAATAACTTTATACATGTTTTAAAATTTCATGCTAATTGACATACAAAACTGTAATTTTATTACTGAATATAATTCTAAGTATCATTTATTATCAAAATGCATTTAACAAAAATCTTCCAAAATGCGATCGTTTTCGAGGAATTTGGAATTTTGTTCCAGAAAAATTGTTAATTCGTGTGAGTATGCCATTTTTAAAAGTTATTCGCGTTACCCCATCATAAATTGTTAAAAATCTACTTTTTATCGTTTAAAGACGTAAAAGAAACTTTTTCAGTGAGTTGGATCATGGCGAAGACTTCAATAAAAAAGTTTTCCTAACAACAACTTTTGACATATTTTTATGATTTATACTACTTGCGGTCAAAAACACAATTTTGTTTTTGAATATAATTATAAACGCCATTTGAAATCAAAATGCTAATAACAAAATTTTTCCGAAATTTAAAATATCCTGAGAACCACTATTCTCAGGATATTTTAAATTTTGTTTTATCAACACAATTCTTTCGTTTTATTACGACCTTTTCAGAAGTTATTCGCATTTCTCCATTATCAACAATAGGATTTTCAAAATCCCATAACATTTCCTGTAACTTCTCTTTTGACATCAAAGCGATATTTTAACCCATTTGAAAGTTACATGAAAACAACCAAAATATGATCGAACTATTTAGTTTAATCATAAGTAGGGTTGTGGTACCGGTAATACCGGTACCGAAAATCCCGGGAATACCGACCCATTTTTGGTACCGTAATACCGGTACTGAACAAAAGTCAGTACCGGTATTTTCGGTACCATACATTTTTTTATGAAAAATATGAGGACTCTCTAGGGGGACCTGTTTCAAAATATCGGTCTACAAGATGACTTTTAATTATATTAATTACCTTCTAGATATATCGTTGAGCTAACACCATTGTGGGGGAATGAGGTGGGGCCATGATCATAATAATTGTAGAAGTTAAACATTACTAGCTCACGTTGTACTAAACGGAATGTTCAAATTCGGGCACTATTTTATCGAAATTTAATTTTACCAATCTTTTTTTTAAACCCCACACCAAAAAGCTCGCACAGAGAGCCCCCTGGTAGTAGACACATCAATTCTCAACGACAAAAAAAGGCAACACAAGAAAAAAAAAACTATTCGCGAATGCGCTGAGAAATTAAATTTTAACGATCTTGTACTAAATTTCAAAATATTCACATCTAGTGTCAGAGACGTAAAAATTTGCTATGATTTTTTTATTAGCGACATTCTAATTGGTTTCCATTATTCACTGGGTGGCGCGTAATAAGACTATGGTCTAAGTCATGTCTGTATTTGGTTTGCTCTTAAACCTTTATCTATAAAAGAACGAACAGCGATTTAGTAGCCAACAATTTTAGACTTGGTGAACTGCTTCAAATGGGGCGATTTGTAATTATTGATGACAGCAAAACTTATTAATTTACAGGAAAGCAAGGAGCGTTGGTATACATTAGAGAACAGTAGGCAAACGACATAAAGGTCGAAGTCAATTTACAGAAAAGCAAGAGGGGAAATGCGAGCAGCCTGCTCGGAGATCGCTTTGATTTACTGTTGTTAATAGGGTTTCTTACATTTACAATCTGTGAAATCGAAGAAAGTCGCACCGCTTAGCAGTTATTGATTTCAAAGTGGCCTAGATTTCGAAATAAAAAAAGGTGCTGCATACACGGAAACAAATCCTTTATCGTTTTCATGAATAAAAAATCATGAAACCAAAAATTTTGTTATCCTTAGAAATCATGATAATGGTTCATCATAGCATGATGAAAAAGACGAAGATCATGAACTATAACAACCACTCCCATGATTACTGATCATGGTCGCTACTTGTGTAACGCATACCGGCAATGATTGCCATGTGAGAGCCTGGTTGCCGCTATTTAGGGGTATTTATTGAACTGTTTTCCTTCAGGACATCATATTGAATGAGTCAAATTGAACAGATACAGGCTGACTCTTTCGCGATGAACGAAGAACTTTAAAATCACGTAAAAGTATGCTCGAGTCCAATAACTATAATTGGTTTCTAGGCCCAAACTAAAGTGTATAATCGGAACTAGCCATTGGCGTTTATTCGAGACTAAGTGGATTTGGACACAGTTGTTATACTATGACGATTATTATTACAACCCTGTTTTAAAGCAGCTCACAAGCTAATATGTTTAGAACATAAGATAATTATCGTGAATTTTTAGCACAAATTTACGGAAAAATTTCAGCATATTTTATTTAAAAATTACGAAAGTTCTCATGGTGTTTTGTGATATTTAGAAACGAAAATATTCTCACATACCAAATAGGAAATAGATAAGCCATAAGTTCCCAAACCAGTCAACGGAGTAAAAATAGCAACAGTATTTAGGTTATCTCTATCCTATGCTGGTGGTGCAGAAGCTAAAGCATTGATCTCAAAAGGCCCTTCGTTGAGGGAATATTACCAGTACAATCAGTACTATACCCCAGTTGTCCAATTGCGTGTTAGAAATCGGTTGCGAAAGCTGACAATGACGATTATTAATAATGGCCAATTTCCCAATTAACTTGAAAATCAAGAAAATAAAATCGTCCAGCATTGCTTTTTGCGCAGACTATTTAATGAGCACATTAGGATCTCCTCAATAGTGACAGGTTTGGTTGAACACGAACAATTCTAATATGCTCAAACTGCAGTTATTCGTTGCATCATGCATCATTTATCATACGATGCATCAATACTGCAGCTCGATCATTTTCGATTTTAAAATCTATTCACTAGTGTTCTAACACGTTTTTTGAGCAAAAACCCTGGCGAATGATTAGGCGTCGCTTTGAAATTGTCTTTTGCATGAAAATTTTGCAATAATAATAATAATAATTTAGTAATTGTGAGAGGTTAATTAATTTTACTAAATAAATTATAATTGGATTGGTAGTCCATAATTTATTTTCAATTTCATAAAATAAATTGACAATTTTCAGAAAATTAGTTCATGTTTCCTGGAATCAGAATCGTCATTAAAACGCCTAAAATTATACTCGTCGACGAAAAAAGAGTAACGCATATACTGCGTTACGGACAAATAGTTCATGATATGATACACAGAAATCATGGTGTATTTTCATAACATGAAAAAACACTATATTCCGAAAATCATGAGTCAGTTTTCTCATTTCGAGGAACGAATTTGTTCCCGTGTACGAAAAATATCTTCTGCTGAAATGAGTCATGCCATACCGAAGCAATTAAAAACAATAAACATGTTTTTTTGATCAGCACAAATCAATCATCTGAGAATAAGGTCATCAGTTTAAACATTCAATTTCACTTTGAAGCTTTTTTTCGATTTTTTTTTTAAAAAAGATCGAGTACCGGTACTTTACCGGTATTACCGGTACTGAGGGCTTCAGTACCGTAGTACCGGTTCTCGCCAAAAAGGGTCGGTACTGCGAACCATAATCGAACCATAATCATAAGACTATGGACTATGGTTGAATAGTATTTTGGTTGTTTTCGTATAGCTTTTATATGGTTTACAATATCACCTTGATGTCAAAGAGAAAGTTACAGGAAATGTTATGTTCCTTTTGAAAAACTTATTGTTGTTGATGGAGAAACGCGAATTACTGCTGAAAAGGTCGTAATAAAACAAAAGAATTGTGTTGCTAAAACAAAATTTAAAATATCTCGAGAACTACTAAATTTCAGAAAACTTTTGTTATTAGTATTTTGATTTGAAATAGCGTTTAGAATCATATTCAAAAAGAAAATTTTATTTTTGACTGCAAATAGTATGAATTAAAAAAATATGTCTAAAGTTGTTGTTAGGAAAACTTTTTTATTGAATGCTCCTCCATGATCCAATAACTCTGAAAAAGTTTCTTTTACGTCTTTAAAACGATAAACATTTGATTTTTGACATTTTATGATGGGGTAACGCGAATAACTTTTGAAAAGGGCATAAACACACGAATTAACTGTTTTTGTTGGAACAAAATTCCAAATATCTCGAAGACTATCGCATTTTGGAAGATTTTTGTTAAATAGTTTTTGGTTTAAAACGATACTTAGAATTATATTCTGTAATAAAATTACAGTTTTGTATGTTCATTAGTATGAAATTTTAAAACATGTATAAAGTTATTGTTAGAAAAACTTTTTTATCGATAAGTTCTCCATCAAACAATCACATTCAAAATGTTTCTTTTCTCTTTAAGTTTTTGTTAACAAAATATAAAAAAATAGAAAAAAATGTTTTTTTTTTTCAATTTAAATTTTTAATACAAATTTTTGTTTTTGTGGAAAATGACACAATATTTTTTTCGTACATAATTATTTATTCCCTGAAACTCGTTCTCAGAAAGTTTTGCTGCATAAAATACAGTAATCGAACAAAAAAGTTTTGAAATTAATGTACGTAGAAATGTTTACGCCATTTAAAAAAAAACTTCTGAGTCAAAATAATCTTACTGATGTGGAAAATGTTTAGTCTTCCATACCGGTGAAACGTGTAAAGTTTCATAGGAATCTAAGATGGTCGGTCACGATTTTAAATATTTTCGGATATTCGTGGGATTCCTCTGTTGCCTGTGGATGTTTGATAACTCACGTTTAGTCTGCGATACCTCTACAGAAAAAGCCTTGAAACACATCTCGAGCGCCGAGAGCGTCCCATGGAGGCCAGGAAACCGCACCGCTTCGAACAATGGCAAACTTTTTTTGATGCGCGGATCGAAAAATCTGTTTAACACAATATAGTAGACTCTTTTGTTTTTCAAAAAATGCAAAGAAAAAAAAACAAACTTAACACTTAATTTTGTAGACTTTTTAAACTTTTCTAATTTTTCATTCAATAAGCTGAACTTATTTCATTTATTTATTAAACTTTTAATTTGATTTAAATTAATCATTCTACCATTCTTATTTCTATTGTTGTTTATAAGCTGTGTTGAGTAAACAACGCTACCGTATTTTTTCGATTTTAAGCATGTTACATGTTTCGTTTACGTTTGTTGTTTCTGTTACTACTCACAGTGTCGCCTAGCCGGACAAAACCACAAATTTAATTTTGGATTTTTCATGATTTAACATTTTTCTCGGTTGGACAGGTTGAATAGTCTTCTCAAATATTTAGTCTTTAGGACGAGGGTTAGATTTTTTTACAGAGCTTCAAACGTGAAATTGACGGTCAATCCTGAAAAAAAACTGCATTCAAATCTGTGTTATTCAAATTAATATATATTTTAAGATTATTTATCTATTAAGATTCCGATTATGGTCTAACTGGTTTCATTTGAAAGGTTATTCTTATACTTTCCATTTGATTTAGTCAATAGAAGGCCTTTCTTATTACTTAGGCATGTAGAACAAATAATAAATCGTGCTTTAAATTAAAATTATAATGTTGAAAGTGGCTGTATTTTTTTGAAACAGTTAATGTAGTTAATGTAGTTAATGACATTTGAAAATTAGTGTACCTTCTGAAAATGAATATCTTGTTTTGTCCCTTTCTGCCCCGAGGCATGATATGTCTGAAGGAGACGCATAGTAGTGTTTGATTACCCAGGGTTCGTAACAAAATTTATTAACGACTCTCAGCATTATCAACAATTGCAAAAATGTGCATTCTGTTTAAATTTACAACACGAAATTTTTTGAAAATAATTTTTAGATATAACGCACTTTATATTCGTAAATGTTGAATTTTCGAACCACTCCAAGTGCCATAATTTTGAGGTGAAAAATAAATATAAAAATGAATTCGGCGCCACAAAATTACTCCAATGTGAAGTTTTCATCAAATTCGGATGATTTTTGAGGTTTTGTCCGACTTTTGTATGGAAGGTGATGACTGTGCCACCCCGTGAATTGCCGGTCAAACGAAGATTGTGTTACCCGTTAAGAAGTTGCAATTTAATTTATCGTGAAAATCTATTTTATATCTGCCCTATTAACCCGCTCATTTACGAGACTGCAGAAGCTTGTGGAGCGGCATTTTTCGTACAACCGTGCAATGACAGCAGTTCGGCTTTGTGCGGTGTGATTGAATGGCAATGAACAATCTGCTGTACCACTCGTGTGCAAATGACATTCCGGATACGCTCATCTCTTGTCGTGATTTTTGCAATGCTACTTTTCGCGGGATTGCCGAAAACTGCTTTGATGATGTAAAGAGAAATAAGCAGATATTTTGGTTGTGCAAATCCTGTACTAATCTGATGTCCGATCGGTAAGTTGTAAGAGCTGCTCATGAGGTTGGACTGGAAGAGGTGTTAGGTGCACACAACCAAATTGTCGAATAACTTGAGGGTGAAATCTTAACAGAGTTGAAGTTGGAGATTCGTTCGAATTTTACGGCCCTTCAAATTCATTGACACCGAAGACTACTCAACGTCCATTTGCCGAAGCCAGTCGTACCAAAGCTCGCCGTCTTTTCCCGAAAAAGATGGGGCTAAATCTGATGTCACATCTCTGTTACCTGCTACTGGTATGCCTGTTTCACCGTCTCTTGGTACGATAACAGTAGTTGATCGTACACCAAAGTTTTGACTTTACCTCTCACGTATTGCACGCGATGTTTTTGTTGACCAAATTTCCATTCTGGCGAAACAGTGTGTTATCACCGATGACGTGGAAGTCGTTAGACTCGTAGCAAAGGATCGTGACGTACGCACTATGAATTTCATCTCTTTCAAAGTTGGAATCAAACTTGACCTCAAGACGCGAGCCCTATCTGCTTCAACATGAAGGAATTTTTTACCGCAAATTCAAGAACAATCGCACCGCATTAACTGAAAATCTTTGGAAACCCCTCTCCGTACCCAGATCAGCCGCCAATTCAGGCTGCACCACTGCGATGGCGTATTGCTTTGAACATAATGCTCGGGGAGAATCGCGTCGACTAACAATTGGGCCACTATATGAAAGTAAAAAGCTAGTACTTTCAGTATGTTATGATGTTGTTTGCTCCTTTTTGCTCCTTAACGAGTTGTTTAAGGTTAAAATTACCCCAAATATATCGCAAAATTTGGAATATCATTTTAAATTCAACAGCTAGGCAGTGACTATGTTCGGAAAAAATATGTGTTTCGATACCGTAAACAACTTTGTGGAAGATTCCAAGAATGTAGGAGAATGTCTAAAAAAGTTATAATAAAAAACTAATTTTAAGGGGTCTTTCATATAATAAGCTCCTTAACTTGCAAACTATTAAAGCCAGATATATGATTTCTTCAGCAATTTCTTTTGCAGTAACATTTGCTACATTTTTGCCGAAGACAAACAGTCTCTATCTTATTTAGTTCAGAAAATAAATTACGTATATCACTTATAGATGAATTAATCGCTAAATGATAAACTCCTGTGGATGCGCAATTGTAACTATACAACAAACTATACTTCTAAAGTTAACGGTTTAGACGCTATGAATTTTGAACACGAACACGACGTTTTAAAACACTGTGCATTCTAGATTTACTGTTTTAAAATTGCCTACTTTTCTATATTACGTCCTACAATATAAATTGAGCACGGTCTCAGTCACACTTATAGGTCGATTAAAACCGTCTTTTTTAGAAAATTGTCAATTCAAGCCACGATGCTACATATTGCCTCTGCATTTCCTCTTTTGTTTGCATCAATGGATCTGGACCGTTTAACTCTATGTAGTCAACTATCTAACAATCCTTTCTCCAGTCTGACACTGACCCCCTGAGCCACAACTCCCACGATCCCTTAGGATATCAATTTGAGCATGTTCTATTTAGTACCCGAACTACCGTTCCTGCCCTGGCGAGCCTAAACTTTGTCCCTTCAATTATATTCATGACAAATAAATAATGTAACACCTTGTGCCAATGTCACACCGCTTGACCCGGTTCTGCGGAAAGTTGCTCACCAAAGAAGGTGTCAAGCATTCACCCCTCCAGCGCTCACCCGCAACCAGCAGCTGCTGCACAAATTAATAGACTCTGGACTAAGCAGTTTAATTTTCTCACTTTGGCTTTATTGCTGTTTCACCGACTTTTATTAGCAATTCAAGGCACCGGAACGGAGATACCTAGATGCTCAAAATGTGTGCCGAAAAGAGTGTCCTTGCAGTCCCAAACCCCATCCCATCGAGCTTCGCTGAGGATGGTGTAGGAGACGGGAATGAAGATTCGGAACGTTTTACAGGAGGGTTGTAGAAAGTGAACAGTTACTATTTTAAGTTTTCCTAGGGAGAAAGGCAAAAAACTACTTAGCCGTTTGATCGTAAGTGGTAGTTTTCCCTGAATTTTAAATTCATATCATGCGGTTCTAAGTGGTACGTTTTGGGTGAGAAGATAGTGTGTCTTTTGGGAGTATAGTTTGGTCCGTATCAATTATTCTCATCAGATGCGAATCATGATTGCTATGGTTTAGCTCGGTGTAAAGAAGAGAAAAGTAATTATTGCTCACTTAATTAGTGTAATAGTGTTTGTATGAAAAACCAAAAATTATGATACAACTCATATTTACCCACTATGCAACTCACTATCATTCTACAGTTCCATTTGGCTAGCAAAAAAAAAACTTGAACTTTGTCACCACCTAAATCACATTCTCGACAGGTAGGAGGTAATACGGGGGGCAAACGTTTTCCAACAAACTTTTTCTTCTGTACGAGAAAGTGCTGCTGGTTGGCAGCAAATGGTAATGGCATGTCGTTGAAACACCGCGATGCTGGTGGAACCTGAGGTGATCTTGCTCGAGTAGAGGACGTAGTCAGGTTTCCGGCAGAGCACATCACGAACGTGAGCCACCGTGCTTGAAGATACGACGTATGCTCAACTATCTTAGTTTAACCGCTCCATGCTGTGCTTCTGTGCAACAGAATGGTTGAAACTGTTCCGCTGGCGTGACACGGTAAGCTGGTTAAATTTTATGTTCCCGAAACTGTGCTCTTTGCCACTGGTACGTGGCTGCACTTTCACTTCTTGCTCATGATTTGAGACAGCAAAGAAAGTTTTCGTTCCCAAAAAGTCATGATCCTTGGCGGAAAATTATGTGAATCTTTCGTATAACATTGCTAGTATAGTCGCAAAAAAATAATGAAGCAATGAATTGAAATTGCATTCAGAATTATAACAGGTCTGGCTCAGTCATTCATAAACTACAAGCTAACGAATGAAGTCATCACATAGATGTACATTATACGTTGCAGGTACTCATTGATGTATCGGGAATCGAGATATATTAAACTTTGTTGACAGAGGTAAAATTGCAGAACATGAATCGCTCTCAAATTATTTCATATTCTTCAAAATCAAGTAATCAAGTTTGATCTAATGAATCTTAAAATCGCAACCGAATATTTTCGATTCAGGAAACGCAAAAAGTATTTTCCACTGGGAATTAAACTATTCAGGCTCGTATTTTTGCTTTTCTTATATAAAAAGTTTATGAAATCACTCGGAAATTTGACTTTTTACGGAGGCCCGGAAGGCCAATCGACACAATTTGTGTCTGTATGTGTGTGTATGTATGTACGTATGTTTTTTTCAGGGAGCAGAAAAAACTCAAAAATGCTCTGAGTAAGCAGGACAAAAATGTACAAAACCCAACGTCTCAGGGAACGGGTTTGGGCTGCCACCCGACCAACTGAAATCACTGCTCTTGTCCAGAACCGGATTCCTTCCCGGCACTACCTCACGGCATTACGGGCTTTTACCTGCTTTGTACACACTCTAGTCCAACCACTTTGTAGTTGGTTCCCTCAGTAGGGGTTCAGTACCACTGCTCGACACACCACCAAATCTTGACTATCAGGCTATGCAGTAGAGATGGTCGGGTTTCATGTTTTTCAAACCCGAGCCCGACCCGAACCCGAGAGCTTGAAAATTGAAAAACCCGAACCCGACCCGAGCCCGAAATTATAAAATTTGAAAAACCCGCACCCGACCCGAGCCCGAAAATTTTAAAATAAGAAAACCCGGACCCGACCCGTACCCGAGAATTAAAATTTTGTAAAACCCGAACCCGACCCGACCCCGAGAATTTTAAAATTTGAAAACCCGAACCCGACCCGAAGCCGTAAATTTTTAATTTGAGAAACCCGATCCGAACCTAACTTACTAATATGGAGAATCCACCAGAGATCTCGAAGATTTATAATTTTAGGTACCCTAGGCTCATCTTAGAATAGTAGAATCATTCGAATCTGAAGTAGCACAATACGCGTTGAGTTATATCTGCCTATGGCGAAACGAATTACTGGCGAGTAAAATTCGCATTTTTAATTGCTATTATTGAACGTCGAATATGTAATGTTATGAGAAACTTACAAATTGTCGATAAATTAACTGAAATGTAGAATAAATCGGTCGCTAACTCATGGGGAAACAAAAAACATAATGGTGACAGTTTCAAACAACCTTGCCCGTCGTACTTAACCAAAATTTCTAATTTTGTATTAAAAGCAAATTTTATACATTTCTTTTCTAGGAAATGTAAAACCATTCCTGCAAGGCAGTTTTGTATAATTTATCACATGTTAGCTATGGTAATTTACCAGAGCAGTACCACCAAATTTGTGATTTCAATATATTGGAATTGTGAAATCGTCCCCGGGCTACAACGTCCTTTTTAGTCAATGGTTACAATTTATTTTAACTGCAAGCATTCTTTATCATAAATCAATTCGATTATTATTAAACTTCTATTAAAACAGGTACAACCTATTTGTCGCATTTGACCAACTTAACAGTGCCCGCTTAAAGTTTGTTTGGGGTACAAATGTACCCCACAAAACCATTTACGTTAATGATTTGTCATGTTTGCATAATTCCGAAGACATTATTTTATCTTTTTTTAAAAGCAAAACATCGATACACAGTAAGCGAAAAACTTGTGAAAAATTGTATGTTTTAGAATAAAACTATCCAATTTAATTATAAGTTTAATAAAAATTAGACATATTAGAGCGACGTTAGTTCTTTAGTATCCCAAAAAACCGTTTACTTAGAGAAAAAGTCACGAAACCGTTGTAGGGTTAATGGACAATTATTATTCAATATGTAGCAAAAAGTACTACCATTAAGTGCACTCGCAACACCCACTGTTTGATTTCGGATCAATAGATTGGTTTTTATTGTTTCTACTTTCCGTAGATTTCTACTCGCTTTGCTTTGGACACTATTTGCTGTACGCTTTAGCTGAGTTTTACGCGTTTACTCTGATCGCGGCCTACGTATCGGTGTTAAAATACCTGTCGTAATTAATATTTTAAAACAGAAGGTTGAACCAATATTTTCCGATAAATTCCTGTTGAATTGATTTATTACTAATTATAGTTAAAAATAAATCGCAAAGAGATTTTAGATGTGAGACACGTATTGTTGAATGCTCTCTCATGAATGTTCTTTTAAAACATAAAATAATTCAGTCAGTTTGCGAATCTGAAGAGACAGAATTTTATACAAGAATGAAAAAAATATATATATATTTGAGCACCAGAAAATACGACGAATTCTAGTGATTTAAAGGTGCTACCATTTGGAACGGTTATAAGTGTCTTCCATTCGTATCACGAAGTATAAAAAGGCTGGATTTTGTGTATAGACAGCGTCAAGAAATGGTTGGGTTGTTTTGTTCAAAACCCGAACCCGACCCGACCCCGACAATTTCTAATTTGAAAACCCAAGCCCGACCCGAGCCCGAAAGTTCAAAATTTTAAAAACCCGGACCCGACCCGAGCCCGAGAATTTCAAATTTCAAAACCCGGAACCCGAACCCGAGAAGCTTAAATTTATAGAACCCGAACCCGACCCGAAACCCGTCGGGTTCGGGTCGGGTCCGGGTTTCGGGTCTAAAAACCCGAACCCGACCATCTCTACTATACAGGCTGGCAGTTTCTGCATGGGAGTCGCAAAGTTTAGCACCACAACTTTCTTTAACCTTTCGGCTCCCTGTCCGGTGCAATTTGGCACCGCAACTTTTCGATGCCCTTGGGTTCCCCTCTCGTTCCATTTCATCCCACTTCCACTAAGGATCTAGCGTACTCCGACAGAGAATTCCCCGGCAAGAAAGGTTCTCCCGAAACCGAGCCAACCAACCAGGTGTTAAGTTCAGTTCGGCGAAAGCGTTGGCGCAGGGCGTTCGGTTCACTGGTGCTCCGACGACCCGCGATTGGTGGTGTCCCGTCGCGATCTAATCAGCGCATGTATGTAGCTTACACCAACGAAGGTGTCTCCGAGGAAAGAAGTTCTCCCAATCCGATTCTTCTTGGCGTTCGCCATATTTCTATCAGGTCAACCGGTAGGTAGCCGTGGTCGGTCCGGCGATTGCTGGTGGTGCATGGCGTCCGGTTCGATGGCGCTCTGGCGACCCATACCCGGTACTTTATCGCGGACTATTCGACTAGTCCCCGGCTGCGGATCTAGCCTACTCTGGCGGAGAGTTTCCTGGCTGTGGTTGCTCTCCCGAAACCACTACTCGCTGTTCATCACGCCATTTCCGTTGTAATGCAGTCATGTTGTAGACGACATTATCCGGGTTGATATCTGGCCCTCCCGTTTCGAGCATCTCTCTGCGTGTCGCTTCGGACCTCGGATATTCCGATGTCTCCTAGACGTTTTCACACTCCGGGCACAAAAGTGATGTCGTATGCCCGAACCGACGAAGATATTTCCTGAAGCAGCCGTGACCCGACAGAAGATGTGTCAAGTGGAAATTTACCTCTCCGTGCTTTCTATTGACCCACGGCGACAGGTTTGGGATGCGCCAGTAGGTTCTTTTTCAATACTGTCTCATTCTTGCTGTCACTCGCCATCGAATCGATTTTCACCATCTTCTTCACGTTTCTCCGATTACAGCACTCGATATCCTTCGCCAAGGTGAAGCAGATGGGGATCATCCCGGCGATAACGCATACTGCCTCCAACGATATGGTTCTGTACGCACTCGCGACTGGTGCAGCCATAAGCCGGAACGTCCTGTTCAGCGGTTCTGCCTGGTTTTCAGCGCAGCACCTTTTTCGGCAGGAAAACCCATATCGCAGTATCGATGACGTAACAGTGGATAGCAGACGTCTCGATCTCCTCTTTGCTTCTGTTTAGATGCCTTCGCAGCACTGTGTCCCTATCCTCCTCCCTACGATGTCTACGTGAACTTTCCATTTTTTTCGGGTAGTTTCCTAAAAACTGGGGTTTCAAAAAAATCCTACGTGTTAGATAGCGAAGAAGGACTTGAAAATCGTTTAAACTTCAACCACAGAATATCTTCTTTAGTCTCTTGTGAAATTTTCATGAAAATATCTCATTTCTGAACGACATTATGATTTTTCATATTTACGTTTTAAAGATTTATCAAATCCAAAATTAGTGGTATTTGACCAAGCCACAGGGGATTGAATCAAATGAGTCAGACAGCAATTTTGCTATTATATGCTCTTTGACTATTTAATTTTTTTCAAAAAAATTGAAGCGATACACATTTATTTCATTTTCTTATGAAAGACAAAAATATATTGAAAAGTCCTCGTGGACATTTCAGGTACCCCCGCATGGTATATGGATGGCCCCTAAGCGTCTCGTTGTAAGCTGGACGCCGTCTATTGCGTAATTCTAGTTTTCTCTGAATTGTGTCATCACAAGCCACAATCCATCTTATTAGGTCCACGTTCTCGGTCCCGCCGTTCGGTTAAATTACTGCTGCATCAGGGTTCTGTTGACCGATACGGTAGCGATTCGTCTGGTAGCCGCTATGCGTATACGTATCTATGCGCAACTCCAATTCATGTTCGGCTCCAATGAAGGAGTACAGAATGTGACGTCGATAAAAGACTCCCTCCCGTTTCTCCGAAATATGTTAACAGAATCTTCATTGCACAATCGTAAAACTAACTTTGCTAGAGAACCTTTTGTGCTGGTTACTATACTGCCCCACTCCACAGCCCAGGTGTTGAAGTCACCACCAATGACTTCCAGCTTCCGACCGATCAACTGCTCGGTTAGCTACTCCAGCATTAGGCTGAACTGCTCTACTACCCACCTTGGAAGAGCGTAACAGCTTCACACGAAGACGCCGTTGATCTGGACGATCACGAAGCCCTCGTAAAGCGTTCTATCACTTCTTGAATGGAAAATCTACCCATTATTTGTATCACAGTCGTTTTCGATCTATCCCCTACCCAGTTACCGTTATCAGGAGGACTTTGTAGGGCTCTGCATCACAATATTACACATTGTTTCTGTCGTAGACTGATACGACAGTTGCTGTGCGGTGTTACAGTGATTTATGATGATCGTTTCCGTCCGCTGGAGTGCAAAGCATGCGTGCAGTCTCTCGCAAGATGGCCTGTCTCTTCACATTTCCAGCACATCCCGGATCTATCCGGGCCTTTGCAAGCCCCTGCCAAATATCCAAAGTCCAAGCACTTGAAACATTTCTCAGCTTGTTTATTCACTCGTGGGACAGCTCTCAATGTGCATCTCGTAATTTTGCTTACCTCCAGTGCCTTATCGGCAACGGTTACCGGTAAACGAATCATCGCTGTCTGAGTTCCTTCGTATCCCTTGTTTAGCCAGGTTACACTGCTGCTTCAGCGCACCTCTCAGCTCGTCTTCCGTCATGATTTTATCAAGGTCTTTGCACACAATCATCATCTACCTTTTCACTCATCGATTTGGTAATAGTCTCCTGCAAGGTCGAGCTACTAGTCGTGGGATCCTTCTTCAACTGGAAGAGCATCTCGCCTTTTTGGATACGCCTAATTCTTACCATGTTTTCTCCCAAATCCCTTAGCTCTGGGTTCTATCTGACCTTCTTGAGCAGCGTCATTGACTTTGATCAGCACGGCTTCTCCCTTTGGAGCCTTCTGCTGTTTTTCGTGTTTCTCCTTCCGACCTACAACGTTACTCCAGCTTTCTTCCTGTTGAGTGACGTCCGTTCCTTCGCCAACAGCAGTGTCTTCGAGCGTCTGCTTCTTAGGCCCGCCTCATCTTCCGTTTCGTGGCGAAATTCTTGTCCTCTTTGTAGTCACGGAAAGTGGCGTGTTCTCTACTCCAATCTGCTTCTCCATACCCTACTTCGGAGCGGCTAAGAAGATACTAGCCTTTGCCGACGCCAATACTCGCTCCGCGTTGCCGTGTCATACTCCTTCACGGCAGACAGTATCGCTTTTCGGATTCGGAAAATTATCTCCTTAATGTCCCTATGGATATTGTTTCTCGTCTCCACAGACTTGTGGAACTACTCCATTAAGTGCTTCGCTCCCACTACTTTTGGCTTCTGTGGGTGTAACTCATCCCGCTCTGCTCTGACTGTTGTTGCTGAAGCTGCTGCTGCTGCTGCTTTTCCTACTCCTGTTCGTGCTGAATGAGTTCAGCTACTGCTGGTAGTGATGACCTCACCAACGCAACTCTGACGACCTTCGTCGTGCCTGCTACGTAAATCGTTAGTTTCTTGTTTTTCTCCATTTTTTGGGTTCCAACTCTGGGCCGCTATTCCCACTCGTTGGATATAGTCGCCTAATGTGATCCCATGATTATCTATGAAGCAGAAAGGTCATGCTAGGGTTGACACTTTCTTTTACGGGGAGTAGTGTTCAGAGCCGGATCGGCGAAAAAATCAGGAATGCTCCAATCGAACCTACTACCACCAACTGAATGGTGATGAGTTTTGAACATACCCGGAGACCTACCAGGATTTTGTCGGGACGTGCTGTTAGTCCAGTCGCCATTTCAAGTCGGTGTCATCTTTGCTTACTAAGGGGAATAAAACAGCACGCCTGTCAGCCAAAAGTCGCCGTCCAATTCGTAATCCATCTCCTGTCCGTTGACGTTCGCCATGGCCAGTATGCCATAATCAGGATGTTACTGGCGTCGATCCGGATGTGCCGTTTTGCATTCAGGTTGGGCTAGGGTGCTTTTATTGCTAAGATCCTTGGATCTTAGCAGAAGTGGCAAAGCCTCGCTTCGTCGGAGCTACTTTCGGAGTTATGGTTTTTAGAGGTTTAGCAGAGCCCAATTCAAACCCCAATATCCTAGCGAGACTTCTATCTTTCCTGCCCCTGCTGCCCCGTGTGTGTATGTGTACACTGTACATGTATGTATGTGACTAACAATTGCACATCGGTTACTCAGAGATAGTCGAACCGATTTTATTAAACTTAGTTTCAAACTTAGTTTCTACAGCATCTAAATTTAGTGCTATTAAATCTCATTGGAGTCGGAGTTCTGGTTCCTAAGTTACGTGTTGGAGCATGCGGTAATATGCGTTGAGGATTCCGGAAGGTCCGAAGAAATGGCCAAGTCCCAAATTTAGATTCACATATGTTTCTCATATATTGCTGACTCTCACAATCTTAATCTTAAGGGGAGATTCTCATCCAAAAGACCAAAACGTAAGCTAAATTCGGATTTTTTGTGGGCCAATGAAAGCACATAGAAGGAAAAAGTTTTAGGATTCAAAAAGCTTATATTTTCGTTTTCATTTACTTTTTTTCAAAGCAAAAAAACAATATGGCGACCATGGTGGCGTTCAGTTTAAGGTTAGGTGCGCCGGGAATTCCAAAACTGCGTACAGCCTGCTACCACAGGAACGATCTTAAATACAAAGCTCCAAAGTGTACTAAATTTATTTGAGGAATGACTTAAGGGGGTCCTCTACTCGCGAGGCCTAAAATTGAGTACTTTTTTGGAAATAAATTGTAAAGAATCTACTCAATGGATTTTGAAACCTTTTTTTATTTAGAAGATACATGTTTTGACTTTTCAATATTACATTTGAAGACGAAAAGAAAAATCTTTCGCTGCCTTGAAAATTCAATGATGACATTGATGTTGAAACAGCATGAGTCCCGTTTAAGTAAAGTTTTGGCAAATTGGGTAATCTGTAATCAACAAACTCATATTTTTTATAATCATAGTCACGTAGGCTATGTTTAGACCAGAGGGATTTCTTTTATTTTATAATTTGTAAAAGTTATGTAACGATTTGTGAAAATTTCCAATATTTACGTTATTTTTTGGATTATTAGGGGCCACAAAAATGGAACAAATTGAAATTTTGCAAATCCCTTCCGACCAAACATAGCGGTATGTTTTCTGATCAATTGAAGAAAAAATAATTGAAATCGGACCAGTACTTCTATGAAAAGTCTTACTTAAACCATTAAAAACACTACTTTCGGGAAAACGCGTTTAAAGATAAAGTACAGTGTATAACTCAATTGTAGTACCTTACAAGTTAATCTGCTATACCGGGGCCGTAGAGTTCTCCTTCCTCATCACGAAAATATTCTTGGTTGTCGACATTTTGCTCCCTTTGTTGAAATCGGGCCTGTTTTGCAGCGACACCCCCTTTGCGTTCAGAGCGAGTGATACGTTCACCGTCGAGTTGAGTAGCACATCTTTCAGCTTCAGTCCCCAAGGTAATTCCCATAACCTCCGTAGCTTGTAATATCGATGAAAATCCTTGGTTGAAGAAGCTGACTGCCAAATAAGTCGCAACATTGACCACCTGCCTGCCAGAATACAAGAGTTTTGGCGCTAAGGCCCAGATTCTACTATTCAGAGACTCATTGTTGTTTTGGGTGTGAGGTCCTAAGCATCTTTCTAATAAATCATTAGATGATAGACTTTCGTAGATGGGTTTCAATAATTCTACGATGGAAGGAGCGATGGGGATCCTGACATGTTCGAAAGATTCTAAAGTTTCTTTTGCTTCGGCCTGACGCCACTTGCACCAACTGTCCTCGCCGGATGGACACTACGATGGCATCGATTTGCATCTTCCCAGCACTGCCAGAATGATTAATGGTGCAATCGTTCTTATGACTATCATACCATTCCGCGAATTCTTCGGCGTTCACGTCTATCGATTTTTTCATGATACACGTTTGACAAAAGCTTGACTTTGCCACCGTGTCCACGACCTTCCCACTGAAACAAACCAATAAGTGTAGCGACGCCGAATAAGGAAGAGAAACCTCGCTTCTTCCAGGTACCATCTCCCGAAACAGTCAAATTTTCGGCAACATTCCCATGTTATGTGTTCATTGAACTCAGACGAGAACCCCACATGAATGAAAAAAAAAAAAGAAATCGTTCACAGGCACTCCCATATACATAAACAGTCAAGAATGAACCAGTGAATTCTTTAAACAATGATTTTTCCATAGACAGGCGCTATCGTGGTGCGCCGCGCTTAGTATATCAGAAACGGCCGGAGATGGGTATCTTTCAGTTCCCAGAAACATTCCAAGGAATATGATTTTCACCAAGTCCTTTCTATGGCGTGTTCTCAGTTACATATAGATTGAAATTAAACAACAAAAAAATCGATTTTTTGAAACCGTGAGAGTAGAGGACCCCCTTAAGAGCGAATGAAGTATCATGTTTTAAGATGAAAACGTTTAAAGTTTTGAGAACACTTTCGTTGAATTGTTTGTAGAAGAGTTTCATTATTTTGTAACAATTACATGGAATTATGGGGTTTGAACATCACCGATTGCGAAGCTGTTGTCAATTTGTCGAAATTTAAAATGGCCGATCTAATATGACGGACCCCACTAAAATAAATGATAGTCAAAATCGAGAAATAAGGTTTAGTGATTTTAAACACGAATTTTAGTTAATATGCATAGAAATAAAAAAAATTAAAATGGCAATTCCAACATGGCGGACTAAAATGTCAACAATTTCGACCAAACTTGCATGGAAAGCAACAGAATACTAACTATTCAGATACGCTAAAATCAAACGTAGTTCAGCCGCGACAGCAGTGGTGCCCTCTACAGATCAAGCCTTCACGTTCTCGAGACCTATATACATGTTCAGTGCAACGCCAAGCATTCTGTGAACGTGCATAAAGCCATGAAAAGGTATCTACCTGAGTCTCGCGTCCAAATGTGGTAATTTCGGGAGAGATGCCGCGTCGGGTGGCATAAAGGCATTAAAAGAAAATTTCAACGAAATTATGATTTTTCAAAATGAATCTTTCAAGAACACAGCTAAGTTATATAAATTCATTGTTGGGAGAAACAACCAAAAACTGCTTTTAAGGAACCCCTACCAACACATAGATATTATTGCGCGTACAAACATATAAATAAATAGTACCCTTATTTCAGTTACTCCAACTTATCTGTTACGCAAGGTTGCGAAAGAAAAATATTTTTAAAATGTTTCTAGAAATGGTAGTACCCACTTAAGACAAGTGAAGGTGCTAGCCGATTTATAGATGTAATCAAACTTCATGAAACTCAGCTAAAGATACCTTCAAAAACATCAACGAGTGCTAAAAATACTTTTGTTCGCCATTTTTCAGTTTGTGACCACGGTGCGGCGTCTCACCCGCACATGCGGCATTTCTCCCGCAATGCCCTTTTTTTCTAAAATGTTCATGGAAAATTGATAAAAAGAATTTCCATATGAAAAACCATTTCACAGTATTTTAGAGACTTGTCGCAATTGATAAAAATGATTTCATCAAATATGGTTTACATTGATGCACTTTGATCGACTTTTAGAAAAGTACGGCATCTCTCCCCAGATTACCCTAGACCTTTAAATTTTCAAAACATTCAAAGAAAAAATCAAATTTTTGAAAATTTTGGGTGAGAACCTTCCCTTAATGAAGGATATAGTATTCGCATTGATCGCTACTGAATTTCATTTGAACAAATTGTTTGCTCCGGAGTTATGAGTAAAAGAAATTTTCCAACATGAACCTTCTCCTATTGAAAACTTATGCAATCACTCTGGAAATCGAATCTTAACAGGGGCCTGGAGGGCTGAAAATCATCTACCATTCGACTCACTTCATTGAGATCGGCAAATGTGTATATGTATGTGTTATGTATGTGACCAACAATTGCATATCGGTCACTCTGAGATGGCCGAACTGCTTTTTTTAAACTTACTCTGAAATGGAAGGTATTGAATTTTATTCTGAACCGCATCCGGTTCCGCAGTTAATGGTTGAGAAGTGTGGTCATACAGTAAATCCCCATACATACACTGGTATCTAGATGATGCAAAATTTATAAAAATTGGTCGGAAAGTACTTAGATTTACAGGTCCATGGTCGCTTTGATCACATTGGTCACCTAGAAGAATTTTCCAATATTCAGAGTTAATTTCACGCCTATTACTCAGAATTAGTTTCATACCTATTCCTAGTCCGATTTCCACCTTCTTTCAAATTTGAAATGGTTGATGAAATGCGTCAATTGGCTGCTATTGAATTTCATCCCGATTTGACTTTCTGTTCCGGAGTTACAGGTTGGTTTGATAGGAATTATCCATATATCTGTACCATCATGATGCTTACTTATCCTTTCGTATAGAAAGGTTTTGCCAAAAATTGTCAATCTAATCAAAGCTATCTTTTTTACTTAAATAGGAATTCTTGATTTTACCAGCGATGTGTGGTGAAGGGTTACTCCCCCACAATACCCACTCCCCCAGAATCGGTAATGATAGAAAAGCCCACCACATAATTTTCGGTAGCTCAAATACCGATTTAAGTTGCACTAAATTGCTGGAAGACTCAAGTAGTATAAATCGCCATATACTAAATGTATAAAATCGAGCTGACATGGGAGAGGTGTTAGATGAAGCTCTCTGCTCAGACACTATTATGCATGTGTTGGCAAACTGGTTCGTACTCTACGGGCTATCTTGTCATAAGTACATTGTCTACGACCATTAATTCTACGAACTGGGACCTCTACGAAAAGTGTTGGAGACTCGGTTTCGTGGGTATTTTTCAACGATTGAATCTCCAAATACTAAATGACTAACCAAGTAACAATTGGAGTTTTATAGCACGCTACAAGTGCAGTCTTAGTTTTATGAGTGGCTATAAAACCACTGTAAAACCTCAATTGTTACTAGGGTATGGACGAGATCATGAATATAACAAACCCAACCATAGTAGCAGCATATCATGAGACTTATTAGCTTCGAGTTATGCGCGCTTCTGGAGGAATACCGGATGGAATGCTTAACTTTATAAACTCAAAAAGCTATGTAAAAGCGCAGTGGCGGGGATGTTTCGGAGGCGTTAAGGTCCATTTTCAAAATTTTGCAGAAATGCTCTTATCTAAGCGAACTGGTAAAAAAAGCTTTTGCACAGAAGTCTCAAATCTCATTAAGGCAGGTAGATTATGTAAGTTACATTCCAGGCTGTACGGAGCTATCGCCGACGACTACTTCTCTTTTCGGGTACACCAGATTCTCGAGCATTTGCTCGTAGAATTGTGTCCACCGAATCGATCAAATGGGTTCTCAACAGGTTGGTTCCACATAAGTGTACGGGAAAAGATGAAATTATCCTAGTTCCACTTTAAAAAGGATATAAACACTTCAAGCATATTTTGAAAAGTCCTTACTTGTACTCTTGCTACAGGATACATTCCATTAGCGTGGTGGGAAAAAATGTAAAATTCATTCCCAAATGTAACTCTTACCTCTGAGGAGGCGTAGAGTTTAAGACCGATTAGTATGACTACCTTACTTTTCAAATTAGTGGAACGTTTAATTGACCACTATATTCGGGATGCTTTTTTTATAATTCATAAATTTATTTAGGCCCAAATGCGGTAGCTCAACGAGGCCGATTGTTTGTTTTTTTACAATAAATAAAAAAAAAACAGCTATGTTCAATTTTTGGTCTCGTTAAGGCGCAGCTTTCTGCTGCGTGTTGAGATCCTTTTTCTAGGGGGCGAAATATTGCCAGTGTTGTCCACTGCAAGTTGAGGTTCATTTCGTTTGTCTTCTTTCGCGTTATCGTTCACGTCCATGTCCTCATCCGTACTACTTTCCTGCTGCTCGCAGTCGGATGTTCCAGTTTGTGTTTTACTCTTAAGGGTCGTTTTAGTATGTTCGTTATCGGCATTCGTTTCGTTGTTGTTGTTGCTGGTTGTTGGTGCTTGATCCATAGATGTTGGTTTTGCAGCTGTTAGTGGTTTAGCGTAAGATGGTTGTGTGCTGATTTCAGTTGGATTTGAGTTTTCCTTAACAGTTTCTACGCAAGGTTTTCCGAGGTGCAGCTTCTTCGTGCAGAACTGGCACGTAGGAATTTGCCCTGGGTACGTGACTAGTGATGTTTGTTGAATGAGAGCATCGTCCCTTCCTAACACTGTGAAGCTTAAGTAAGAGGGAATTGGCTTGGTCACACGCATTTTCACCACACGAACACCGTTAGGGATGCCCGGGAAAAAATTCCTTCATGTATCATGTGTAACGGAGTCTACTTCTCCGTATTTTTGCAAGCATTTTTTAATCGCGCCGTCAGGGGTACGCGTAGCCAAATCATCGACCCGAACTTCTACAGCGCCGTTCTCGATGTATACGGGAATGCTATATTTAACATTGCCGCATTCGGCGGTGTGCTGCATGTTGTTTCGCGAGGCGAATGACTCAGCTTGGTTAATGTTTTTGAACGAAATCAGCACGCAATGTTTGATATGATGCATTTGTAGGGTTTTCACTTCAGCCAGATTGAGTTCCATCAGCACTTTTAATAACTGTTCCACTTCCCGAATGGTCTTACGGGGCATTTTGAAAAATCAACAGCAACACAGTTCGGCCGCATCTGGGTTGCTTTTCGCTGGGCACCGTCACTCATCACTATATCGCACAGTAGGTATAGGCTATTGTTATATGGACTGCTTGTGTGATAGGCACCGATTGATTTTTAGGTAGAATTGACTGTTTCACTTGCGCGGGACGATTTTTTGCTTCTGCTCAGGGCGAGATGTGAAGACAAACTGATATTCGGGATGTTATCTTGGGACAGCACCTGCTTTATGCTATTTACTCAACACATGTTGACATGTTGTCTACAAAAATTTTAAAAGGCTGGTTCGCAAAGGCAATCAAGTTCAAGAGTTTTTCTTGATATTGAAGGTGCTTTTGGCAACGTGTTTTTCGAATCCATTTTGGAAGCAGCACGATGTCATGGACTACACGAACCGGATACACGCTATACTTAGCAACCGACATCTGTGCACATCGTTAAGACTAGTAGAGATTAGGAAACTGTGTGTCTCCGGATGATATCGCGGCAGTGTGCTATCTCCATTTTCACGAAAGTTTGTTGCAGATGGGTTGTTCAGGCGACACATATCTTATAATAACATGGGGAACGTACCAATCGAGCGAATTTATTCTGTATCTTAATTAGATTCCCGAGCTGGTTTGCGAGGTTTATGTTTTCCAGAACACTTTTCATACCCCCCATCGTTTTCAATTTCAAACGTATTTAGGTGTCAGCTCACACTGGTTATTTATTGCTTCCTCTAAGGTTTACAGACCTGTCGAAAATGATTGTCCAAGGCACACTCATACCTACCATTGGTTTCGACTCGCGTATATTGAAGGATCGAAGTTTGATATTCTTTGAGCTCTAACCAGGAAATTTTAATTCTAACTTGTTAATTACCTGCGCATCTATATTGTGTTGTTTCCACGGGGAAAAGCTATTCACGATAACCGCGTAAAGTGTATTCCTGAAAATAGCGAAAAAGCACGTGCTTCACATAACCAAGACATCTTTAGACTTCACCACAATGAAACATGCTCCTTGTATTTGTTAAATCTGAAACTAACACAACACCAGTTCGGTAGAAGTTTGTATTCGGGAAAAGCTGTCTCATTTTACCAACATGCGCACAACAGCAAAAGCTCCGAACGATAAAAGTCCACCCGTATAATGGAAGAACCGCCATACTCTACTGGTCTAGTCGACTGCCAGAAAGCATCCTTGCAAGTTGTGCCGAACTGGTATGTATTCCTTCTACTCATGGAAAGGTCTTACAGTCAGTTATTATGCTAGCAGCAGCACAAAGGGGAGAAAAAAAACTTCACACACATATCTTTTTTTTTTTTTTTCTATTTTGGAGGAATATTTTCCGGCAAGCTACCTATCTCTTTCGCGCGCCTGGCTTCCTGACCTGGTTGTCAACCGGCGTTTTCCGATGGTGGGTGGAAGCGTGGAAGTGGAAGAATAGTGTCATGTAGGATGCCTCTGTTGGGTACGGGGAAAACGGTTCATACGAGACGACGCAGGCTGAGATCTGTGCCGGATAGCTGGAAGCGAGAGTAAAGTAAGGCAAAAACCAGCCGTCAAACGACTAAAGCGGCTAAAAAGGAGCAGGTCTACTTTATACACAGTATTCTTATCACGGTCTAGCGCGTCCCACAAGCAACATTATTGACTCTTGAGTCTTGAGGAAGGGATAAATGCGGCCCACATTTCTGCACAGCTGCACATCTTGGCTTAGGGCAGGGTTAACTCCCATGTCGTCGGTGTGGGGAGTACCTATTTAGTTTGTTGCGTCGGAGTTCATGTGATGTTTCGTTGAATTGCCGGGAGGAAGGGGGATTTGAATCATCGTAATCGTAATACAAGTAGATGGTTGTGGGGATTGTATAGTGGGTAATAACTGTATCCCATTGAACTATCAATGTTGTATGTTTCGTATAGTAGATTTGTTTTTTGCCTTTCTCATCTAGAAAGGTTGTGCAATCGGACCATTTACATACGATTTTAGTAATATCTTATTTATCCATTGCGTGTTGGACGCATCTCATGCAGCAGGGTTAAGAGCACAATTATGCATTGCAAATATTTTCTTTTGTCGTGGTTATTTCTTTGAGTTGTCCGAAAAATCAATGAGGATGTCTCCCGATCGTGTCTCGTCAATATAAAGGAACTATGTCTTTGACCAGGTGTTTTAAGTTGGGTCTGAGTCGAAAAATGTGTTCTGTACGTTTAGTTATTTTCTTTGCATTTTAACTCTTATTTTTTATTGTGCTGACTACGTTCACCTACGTCTCGTTTTCGCGAATACTTGTTTCGTCTTGTGCTGTCCTATTTGTAGCTGAACATTGATGGGTCCACTACCACTGTTAGTGTGGGGATGAGAGGTGGGCTATCAAAAAACTTGCTTATTTGACTACGCTTTCTGTACATCACCTGTTTATTTGTTGTACCGTCACCAACAGACCCCTTGGCTCCAATGGTGGTTACTTAAACTAATTACATTTTAGAATACTCATTATTTTAGATTTTATCGAATTCCTTGTCAGGTTGAAGTCAAAAGCCGTCGCCACACTGTTAAACACACGCTGGAGTCCGGTAACAGCACTCTGGCGCCCATAGTTTGTTCTCCTGAACGGAACTCGCAGAAGAGAGTTATTGCGCAGAGCTCGAACGCGAGCTTGAAGATCGAGGCGTCCGAGGATTGTAAGGCAATCCACCCTGGCAGACAGTAAGTCCGAGACGAACAGGGCTCAAGAGCAGTCCCTCCGGATGCTTAGAGTATCGAGCTGTATTAACTGACAACGGTTTTCATAGCTCGGCAGTTGAAATCTGTTTTGCCAAGGAAGATGTCGGAGTGCAAAGCGTATGAACCGGCGTTGGACGACATCGATTATGTCGACGCCGTTCTGGTAGTAAGGGTTCCAAACAGCAGAACAATATTCCAGTGTTGAGCGAACCAACGCGCAATAGATAGATTTTGAACAGTATACGTCCTTGAAGTTTTTCGCTATTCGGAAGATGAACCCAAGCTGTCTTGATGCCTTATCCACAATGGATGATGTATGTGGTTTGAACGTTAGTGCCGAATCCATGATGACTCCGAGATCCTTGACGTTAGAGTGTCTTGGAATACTCGAGTCGAAGAGATGGTAGGTATACTGAATCGGATGGCGTTTCCGCGTGAACGTAACGATTGAGCATTTGCTCGGGTTTAAAACCATTCTGTTTAGATCACACCACGTACTAAACCTCTCCAATTCACTCTAAAGAAACTCGGCATCGGTTTTATCACGTATTTGTCGAAACATTTTCATGTCGCCGGCAAAAGAAAGGCGGGATCCTTGTAATTTGATGTTGACGTCATTAAAGTAGAGGAGGAATATCACTGGACCGAGATGGCTTCCTTGTGGGATGCCGGATGTAGCGAAGAATGGTGTAGATAGACAGTCCTTAATGCTGATTTGGAGTTGCCTTCCATCGAAATAGGAACGAAACCAGCGCAGTAATTGTCCATGAATACCGAGATTGTCCAGCTTCGGAATTGCGATATCATGATTTTGTCGAAGGCCGCAGATAAATCCATGTAAATAGCATCGGTTTGCAATCCGTCAGCGAATCCATCGAGTACATATGTTGTGAACGATAGCAGGTTAGTCGTTGTCGATCGTTCAGGCATAAAACCATGTTTGTCGTCTGCAATGTACTGTTTGCAGTGAAAAAAAGATGGTCTAAAACAACCAGCTCGAATAGTTTTGATACTGGACTTAAACACGAGATTCCCCGATAATTGTCAATGTTCGATTTGTTTCCTTTTTTGTGAACTGGAAACATGTACATGAGAACTTTGTCACAAAAAGCCACTTTGTATACTTTGTTTTTCCAAAAATGATCTAGACTGTCTTTTGAAAAGGGTCAAACTTTTTTGTCCAATTTTTTTTCAAATGGCTATAGTCTAAAAATGACAAATCCTACAAAAAATTTTGTGGGAGTGATTTTCACAAAATTAGTCAAATTTTTGAATAAAAATATTGAAAAAATTCCTCATCAACTCCTACACTGGAAAAATCGATTTTAAAAATTTAAAGTTGATTTACAAAAAATCCCCATCTTTGATTTGGATGAAATTTTGTTTTAAGATAGGCAATTATGTTCCCTACCTACCATCAAAAATTTTAGTTAGGCACTTTCAAGGAAAAAAAAGTTATTTGAAAAAAAAAAACTTTTCCTTGTCCAAACATATTTTTTTCGGTGTATTTTTGTTGAAAACTAAACCAATGAAAGTCATAATCATCTCAGAATCCATTAATTCATTCATATTCATAACGAACTTGAATGAAGACTGGAAGACTCGAAGACTGGAAGACTCGAAGACTGGAAGACTGGAAGACTGAACGACTAGCGACAAACAACACCAACCGAACCAGCGATATGGATTACTACGACGATCGATTTGGAGAGAGGGAAAGTGTAGTACTCCCTCCACTCTCAGAAGTGGGAGGGGAGCAGGCGAGAGAATCTATCCAGGAAGTTTTACCCCAACCCGCCGATAATCTCTCTCTCTCTCTGCGGTCGATTATAACGAGTTCCCTGCCTACCAACCACCTACATACTGCTAAAGCACCACCACCCGAAAACGATCCGCTTTTACCATTACCGTGGTCGTCACACGAACGTCATCGTATAATCGTTTCTTATGTCAGAGCAAGACCAGTGTTCCACAATCGACTAGGGGAGGGAGAGCACTAGCCTCTTGCACCCTCTGTTTCCTCCTTGAACCCGGTCAACTTCTCATCAAGAACGCACAAATCATCAACTGCATCGTCATCTGCGACACTCCACCATGAAACCACTGAAGCATTACAGTGGAATGTGCGTGGTTTACGTGCCAACATCAGCGACCTCAAACTCTTAATCAGCCAGTACCACCGAGCAATTCCAGCAAACTTCGTTGGCAAAAACTACACCTTGCTCCAAGAATCCGGTAGCCGCTGGCATTGGCAACAAGGTGTAGGTCTTGCAATCCGAGACGGGGTGCCATTCGAGCGCCTAGATATAAATAATAACATCCAAGCGATCACAGTCCGAGTTAATCTGCCGACTCCAATGACTGTTGTATCGATATACATCCCCCCAAGCATTCAGCAGTGCCAATCAGAACTCGACGACTTACATGAGCTATTACCAACACCATTGTTATTACTTGGTGACTTAAACGCGTATTTTCTTGCCTGGGGTTCCACAAAAACGAACACACTCGGTCGCTTCATCGCCAACAAAACGTTGGCCAAACAAATGATTATTTTGAACGATGGATCGTACACTCGGATTGACCCAGCAACTGGATCCACCTCAGCGATAGACCTCTCAATATGTTCCGAGATGCTAGCACCCAGATTTATTCGGAGAATACCCCCGAATACTCATAATAGCGATCACTTTCCGATCACCGTCTCCCCACCTGAACCCGTTCACACTACTACCAAACAGAGAAGATAGCTCTATGACCAAGCAGACTGGACAACATATGAACTGTTGAGGGCTGCCAGCATCAAAAGCAGCATTAATTAGTATACCTCGAACATCCGGCCGAATCGGTCTTAAATCGGCACCATGGTGGTGTCCGGAAGGGAAAACGGCGGCCAAGCAGCGTCGAAAATTGCTCAGATCACTGAAACGAAGCAGAGCAGCGGGATTAGACACAACTGACGCACTAAAAAATCCAAGAAGCAAAAGCAGCAACAAAGAAAACTGTGAAAGACGCCACAGCACCACACGGCTGTAATCAAACGAGCTGACGGTTACACAGACAAAATGGAAGAAGTAGCAGAAGAACCAGCTAAACACTATAGTGAGAGATCGGTGACGTTGTTTCAAAAAGTGAAGGAGAAAGCCGAACGAGCTCGCGCGGATGTTCTACCAGATACTGACGAGGTTTATAATTCGTATATCACTTTGAACGAACTCCTCTGGGCTCTCGATAAAGGACGCAGCGTCTCTACGGGTCCAGATTCCATAGGTGTACCATGGCTTTTCGCAACGGGACGTGAAAATCGTCATCGGTGATATGAACGCTCTGGTAGGACGGGAGGTAATGTTTAAACCGGTAATCGGGACAAACAGCTTACACACCGTATCGAATGACAACGGCCAACGATGCGTCAACTTCGCAGCCTCCCGTGGTATGGTAGTCCGAAGTACTTTCTTCCCCCGAAAAGATATCCACAAAGCCACCTGGAGATCACCTGACCAACGCACCCAAAACCAAATCGATCGCATTCTAATCGACGGGTGATTCTTCTCTGATATCACCAACGTTCCTACCTACCGCAGTGCGAATATCGATTCGGACCATTATTTACTTGCAGTATGCATGCGCTCAGAACTCTCGATGGTGTACAACACTCGTCGTATTCGGACGCCAAGGCCCAACATCGCGCAACTTCGGGACGCCGGGGTTGCCCAAGACAGCACAGCGGCTGGAAGCAGCACTACCCACGGAAGAACAGCTGGGCGCAGCTATTCTTGAAGATGGATAGAGGGAGATCCGTTTCGCCATAGGAAGTACTGTTATAGAGGGGGAGGGGGTGGTCGTAGCGTGGTAAATTGCCTTGTACGCAAAGCACCTGGGTTCGAGTCCCGACTCCGTACATAGGGTTAGAAATTTTTCATAAGAGATTTTTCTTACCCGAAGAGGCGAATGACCTTAAGGTTAAAACCTCTATAATCGAAATAAAAAAGTACTGCTATAGCGGCACTAGATACAGCGATTCCGAATCAAAAAAACGACGAATATAAGCAGTTAATAGAGGAGAAGAATGCAGCAAGGGCGAGGATGCTGCAGCACGGAACTAGCCAGAATGTGGAGCGATACAAACAAGCACGGAACATGCAAACAGGGGGTGGATGGAGGGTGCCGTTTGCCCAATCTACAACAAGGGTTACAAGTTGGATTGCTGCAACTACCGCGCGATCACACTACTTAGCGCCGCCTACAAGGTCCTCTCCCGACTTCTTTGCCGCCGATTGTCACCATTTGCAAGGGAGTTCGTGGGGCACTACCAGGCGGGATTCATGGGTTCCCGCGCCACCACGGACCAAATATTCGCGAATCGGAAGGTTCTGCAGAAGTGCCGCGAATATAACGTGCCCACACATCATTTGTTCATCGATTTCAAATTGGCGTATGACACAATCGATCGAGATCAGCTATGGCAGATAATGCACGAGTACGGTTTTCCGGATAAGCTAACACGATTAGTCAAAGCGACGA
Organism: Topomyia yanbarensis; assembly: GCF_030247195.1. NCBI lineage: Eukaryota > Metazoa > Arthropoda > Insecta > Diptera > Culicidae > Topomyia > Topomyia yanbarensis. Next base: position 191,268,772 of record NC_080671.1, on the reverse strand, counting down.
TGGATCGGGTGATGTGCGTTGTTCGAGTATCAGGGACACTCTCGAGCCCTTTGAATCTCGAAAAGGGTAACGGCCAGGTGATGGTTTATCGTGCCTGCTGTTCAACGTAGCGTTAGAAGGTGTAATAAGGAGAGCGGGGATAGACACGAGTGGCACGATCTTCAGGAAGTCCGTCCAGCTTTTTGGCTTTGCCGACGACATTGACATAATGGCACGTAACTTTGAGGCGATGTCGCGAACGTACATCAGACTGAAAGCTGAAGCCAGCAGGATTGGACTTGCCATCAACGTTTCGAAGACAAAATACATGAGAGGAAGAGATTCTAGAGACGACAATGTGAACCTCCCATGGTTATAGATGGTCGAGACGGATCTTGGCGGGAAATCGTGCCTACTTTGGACTCCAGAGGACGCTCCGGTCGAACAAAATTCGCCGCCGAACGAAGTTGATATCCTACAAGACGCTGATTAGACCGGTGGTCCTCTACGGCCACGAGACCTGGACTATGCTCGTGGAGGACCAACGCACCCTTGGAGTTTTCGAACGAAAGGTGTTGCGTACCATCTATGATGGCGTGAAGATGGAAGACGGAACGTGGCGCGGGCAAATGAACCATGAGTTGCATCAGCTGCTGGAAGAACCATCCATCACGCATATCGCAAAAATAGGACATTTGCGGTGGGCTGGACATGTCGTAAGAATGTCGGACGACGACCCGGTGAAGATGGTTGTTGAGGGCGACCCTACAGAAACAAGAAGACGGGGCGCACAGCGAGCACGGTGGATCGACCAGATAAAGGGTGACCTGCGGACCCTCCGAAGACTGCGAGGCTGACAATGGACCGAGTCGAGTGGAGACGGCTTCTGCATACAGCAAGAGACAACAAGGCTCTATCCTGAACCGGTAAGGTGAGTATGAATTCAGCAAAATCGGAAACCAGCTACGAACTTACGTTGGATCTTCGGTCACGCTGGCGTCCGTGGCAACGAAGAAGCAGATCGTCTTGCCGGGGAAGCTTGAAGCATCACGCCCATAAATATCGCTATTCCGAAGAAAGATGCCATAAAAGTAACAAACCATACGCTTCGTCAACTTTGGGCAGCTACACCCAAAACAAAAATCTTTTGCAATAATTGCAAGCGACAATCACTTGCAAATAATGTTAGCATCGCTTGCAATTGTTGTAAGCACATAAAATCACATCATCTCTCGCTATACGTACATACGTTTCTGCAACACAACTGTCAAAGGATTACCACCACATTCACATGCCTATGCTGGTTGGTATCAAGATGGGAGAAAGGTGGGAACATTTGACACTTTTGAGTGTATTAGTTTAATACTTGCAAAATTAAGCATGGCGATCGGGGCCCTTGAAGTGAACGAAGGAGCATCCTGATTCTTTGGCGCACGATGAAACGTGAGAAAAGGCCGAGCTTCACCTTGGATCTACCGATTAGATCACTTACGGACACTTTTTACTTCGAATAAACCGATTAAATTAACTATGACCGAACCGAAAGAAAACTTATGGCAACAGAAAGGCCCACTACGTCATTTGTTTGTGCTTTTCTTCTTCATATCCTCTTGTTTTTTCGACTTCATCAAAGAAAAATGACAACCGCACTCACACATAGAAAAAAATGTGCACACCTGTATCCGTCTTGGGTTGGTATAGCAACGAACGGCGAGTTTTTATTTTCCGTCTACTTTTTATTCATTCCTCACCAACATCATCAAACGCAGTATTGTGGTTTATTCATTGCACAGGAGACGGCATCAAATTGCGGATGTGACGTTTGTACGAGTTTTAACGTCCTGTTCTTATATGTAAGGGCAGATCAGTACTTGTAGTTAGCGCTATGATGCGCAAGGGCCTGAGTTCAAATCTGGCTGTGTGTTTTACTAGTTTCATTAATCGTGAAATCATCCAAGTGTTTATATATGACTTTTATCCGCTTAATTCTATCTGGTAGTATGGTTGGGTGGATAAAGAATTGCTCAGCGATCTGTTTGTGCGGGGTTCATTTTTCAATTCCAACAGTCTTTTTTTCTAACGCATATTGGTCACCAATACACATACATCGCTAATACATAGGCAAAATTCATTTTTTCGGTTTCTTGCATTACATGCAAGGAAGCTTCTTGCAATTTTCGCACATTACCAGAACGCTAGCAATTTTCGCTCGTATTTATTGCATTAATGTAAGCGAATCTTACCGGGTACGTTTTGGGTGCAGATGGGCGCAATTAACAGACGTCAAACTTAAAGAGATAAAATTTGATACAAAAAAGTGGCTTAATCAGAAGAACTCCACCGATCAGTAAGTACTAACTCGGCTTCGAATCGGCCACACCAGACTAACACACGAGTTCCTACTTAAAAAAGCATCGCCACCGTTGTGTGAATGCTGCGGGACGGTGGTGAACTTTCGCCGCGCGATTTTGCATTGAAGAAAATTTGAAGTTTCTTGAAGAAAATTCAACATCGATCAGACTAGCATACGTGCGGCATTATGAGTTCCTGAGAGAAGCTGATCTATTTCGAAGATTGTGATGAAGGAGATGATGAACACGAAGTAGAAAAAATGGCGGATGAAAAGCATGATGATTACGGAAGAAAACTTAAATAAAAGTTGACGCAGACGGTGATGATTGCGGGAAGGCTGAAAAGTGAAGAAGTATAAATGAAAGTGGCGAAAAATCATGAAGACGAAAGAGTGAGTGCAGTAGCTGAAAACAAAGCGAGAAAGATATGAAGAATTATAAAACTAGCGGATCTAAAAGTGCTGAAGAAAACGAAGAAAAATCGCAAGAAGCATATGAATTGGACGAAAAGGAAAGAGCAACATAAAATAATACAGAAAACGAATAAGTGATATTGAAATATGTAACAATAAGTGATTAAAATAATAGAGATGACATGCGTACGAATGAAGCGCAAGATTCAAAAGCAAGAACGCGAAAGCAGCAACACCAAACAACTGGAAACAGATGAGTACACGTTTTGATTTAATGTTATTTTGAAATGTAATGCTTTTTTATTATTCGACACGAATACACCTTCCGGTGTAAAATGTCGTTAATAAAATTAAAAAAAAAACATACGGAAATAAAATTTCAGAATGTTATGGAGCGATCGCATCTATTTGAAATTCTGTGTGGCTTCAGCGCATACTTATAATTCTCTTGTAGTTTATCCCCACGTCATGACGCATCAGTAAACTTCTCCGAGTCAATGTAATGGCAACTCATTTTTTGCGTGTTTGTATCTTACAAGACGTAAACATTTTGAGGAGGGAATCGATCTAAAACAAATACAGGTTCATCTGCAGCGATCCACAGTTTGTTAGATCTCATAGTATTGACATAGGTGGCTTATAGGTATAACATTGGCAAGGTGGTGAAAAGTTATTTCTATCCATTGTCTAGAACACGGTTTCGTTTTTTTTCCGGAAAAGATCAGAAAGTTTGAAACACATCTCGAGTGTGTTACGCATACTTAGATTTCATATAGGCTAGGAAAATTTTTAAAGAGTATCGTGCTGGATATGTAGATAACAAATAGAATAAAAATAATATAATGTAATTTTGATCATAGCTCTGAAAATCAGTAAGTGTAGCTGAAGGAGCATAGGGCAGTTTTTGCCAAACTCAAACGAGTATGTATTCAAAATCGGTTTTATTTCAAATTACATCCCTGTTCCTCATCCGCTCTTATCTCCACTGATTTCCTTCCTCTCCGATCACACCTGAGGTTTGACCATTATTACGTACACATATACGGTATTTAGCAACATCAAGTGTCGGACTAATATTCCCTCTCATTCCCTTCGTGGTTCGTGATTTTAACATTCTCGTCCTACGAAGAGATCATGTAGACGGGTTTGGCTACTTCAATGTATTGCGAATGCAAATAGGACACGGCAGTTTACATTGCTAAAATTTTGGCACAGTCAGCGGCGCCGTCCAGTTGAATACGAAATCGCGCGTCTATTGATTCAGCCGACACAGAAAAAGGGATGCATTGGAACAGGAAAATAAATGGAACCATGCTGGGTTCAATGAGAAGTGAGTTTTTCATTTCCTTCCCGCTACTATGACTCCGGTTGACTCTCTGAGTGAAATGTATTCATCAATCGTGCCCCCCAGTACAGATAGGATACGTACAGCACGGAAATGTAACACCTATATCTTCTCGCACATGTGCCTATTTGTGCGTAATGCGTTAATGAATAGGGAAAATCAATCCGTTTTATATTCATTATCTCTCGTATAATTATAATTATCGCTCGTATAGTTGTGCATCGAGTTTCACGGTTTCGTCGATCGTGTTACAAAAGCCTTGCCTGTACTTAGTGAAACGCGACCCGATGAAATGCCACTGCTAGCTTCCGGATGGATAGAGGTGAAAATGTGTGGGAAAAGCGATGCAATTCAGTTGAATTGCAGTCACTTCCTTCCGCTTCGGTTGGTGAGGGGTAGCTTTAAAACCACATTCACACACGGCTTCGGGGTTTGCTGACGGGCGAAAATGAAATGCAACGTTTCTGGCGATGACATAATTACAGCTGTGGATTGTTGCATTCGTTGCCGGTGGTTATTTATCGCCGGAGTTGTATCGATACATATTGGATACAAGCAATGAGATTGCGGAAAAATATTCTCCTTAGATTTTCCAATTATTTCTATTGTTAGTTAAATATTTTTTTCCGTGAATTGAGCCATACAAAATACTCATGGAAATATGACACGAAAGTCGGTTTATAAAAGAAAATAATTATGATGGACTTATATTATTGAAAGGCTCCGTACCTTCTGCTGACGTCGAAAGGAATACTGGGCGATTTTGCAGAACATTCGAATATTAACATTTATTTCAGTTATTTTTGTTTTTAATTTTGTGGCTACAGATGTGTCATTTCAAAAAATCTTTACAACCTCGACTTTGACTGACCCCAGACCCGCTGTGTTGAGTGGCGGTCACGCTTATCACTCAACCACCGGCGCCCTCATTTATTTTAGTTGACGGATTCCTCCGAAAGTGACAAACATCTTTTCGTTCTTGTAAGCTACACCTAACTACTAAAATATTGCCATACATTATTCATGAAATGTGTTTTTTTCCAAAGTTTTAATTTATAAAATGGTTTCTATAGCGCTACTTGTACTGGAGATGAGGTACCATTGAGCAAGATGATCCATTGTAATGCAAAACATGAGCAACAAACTTTACAAATTATCGTGATCCGATTCAGCTTTGCAAAGTGCATATAATTACCGAGGATTCTGCTTTCCTGTTAGACCTTTCCAACTGAATCCTAATGTGAATTGCCCTAGAGATGCTCGATTTTTTTATTTCGGGTGCACAGACCAGTGGTACACTTCATAGCTTGATAATATTCTCCAAACTCAAATCTAAAGCCGGAAGGCGCAACAACAATGACAAAAGCGGCCAGTTGCTTCAGCCTCTTCGTACAATAAGTCGCAAGTAAATTATGAGTAACGCTAAAATAAATATATCGTGTGGCAGGATAACTGCTCCTGTGGCTCGAAAAGCGACATTTACATCGCAACCTGAACCATCAACCAGCAAATTCATGTACAAAATTAACTGGAAAAAACTTCTGTTGCCATTCCGCAAGCAACACAATTGTTCCCTTTAGTTTTTGGCGGGATTTGGTATTTTTCAATTACGGAAAATAGGCCATGGACTGGTATGCCGCGAACAACGTCCAGGTGGTGCCCAAGGACATGAACCTTCCTAACACGCTGGAACTACGCCCAACGTATAAATAGTGGGAACTCGTCAAGCGGAACATCGAGAGAGATAGTTGTCAACGAAATGCAGTTCAAGATAAACTGGCGCACGGTGTGTTTGGTAGAACAATTTTATTCGAAAAAAATCGGCATCGATAAAACTTCAACATGTGATAGAATAGGCCTTTCCCTTTCATTTGAAAGTGAAATTAAAATATTCCGTCGGGGGCTCCAGAACAACTTTTTATTTTAAAGCTTTTTCGTTTGAAAACTTGGGTTTTTCGATGAAACTGGTTCACATTTTTGCCCCTAGGTAGTATTTTAGACGTTCAATTATTACCAAAAGTGAGAATCTGATAAACAATTTCATTATGTACAACTTTGTTGAAAACTACATTGCGATCTAAAATCGGAAGAGAAAGCTATTAAATTTTTATCAAAGTTTCTAGATTTGCACGGGGCCTATTGGTTAAGATGCTTTATTCCAAAAACATTTTTATTTGTAAAAAATGGATTGCCTTATTTTAACAGTGTTCTCAGAAGAACCTGAATGCTAGCAAAGTGGGACCTTTAAGCGTAAAAAGCATAATTCCAGATTCCACCGTTTTATGAGCACCAATGATATGTTAGGAGCATGTAGATATAGAGAAGAGTAGATAAAATTTGAACGAAATTAAGACTCTTTAGAAAGATGCTGGGTAATGCAACAGAATGAAACAGTTTTTTTTTTCTGTCGAAGATATATTTGTTTCTCCTTTTTTCACTCATTCTGGAGTATGCTTGATGTGATCTTGAATCAACCTTTTAGCTCGTTACCATCTTGCGGGATATATTTGGCCTAAATTTTAACTTTATATTTGATCAAACTCGATTAGCTATTCAGTCATTTGATTTGATTTCGATTGAGAATCCTGATTGACAGTTTCATGAAGGATAGAAAAATAATTCGATGAGATTTATGTTCAAGTTTGTTAACTTTTGGGAATCGCTGTACATTGAACAGAAATCGCAATAGTAAATGAGAAATAAAGGTTTTGTCTATTGTACGAAGATAGCGATCTCAATATAAAAGTAGATGTATAGAAAGTATCACCTTTACCCGCAAGACGTGTTGCTGTTAATGTCTCCAGATTCTGAACTGAGCTGGCAACTTTGTCTTGTTGATATGTTGTCGTTGCTCTTATCCCATATTATGATGGAAATCTTCAATAAACAGACTTGTATTACTTTGAGAATTTACTGAATGTATGGTCCAGCCTGATATTTTCTTGTTGGTTTTCTGTTGTGATCCGTGTTCAACGAGTAACGACTCCGGAATTTCTTCTTAAAGGAAATTATGAAACTTGGTTTTGTTCTTTTTTTCTAAGATTATGTGAAGTGTATTCGATTTGGAAATAAAATTTCAGGACAAGCAAAAATCTGCATCTATAAATTCTGATGAAATGAATTTACCCCAAAAGTTAACAAACATGGATCCAAAACTTGAAGAGCTTTTTTTCTTTTTCAATTATCTTTCCGTTAATGTTGATAATGGCAAACAGGATTCTCAACCCAAAATTGCAATAAAATCCGTCGTTTATTACAATGACTCGAACTGTCTACTTTAGTTAATTCAAATATAGAGCTTTGAATTTAAGCCAATTGTATTTTACCATGCAGGATACGATCTGGAAGAAGAGTCATTCTAGTTTACATTAGCTATCCCCATTTTCGCCCAAGATCCGGAGATTTTGTATACATTGAAATGTATCTGATTTTACTGTTCATTTAAACCCAACATTTTTTTGTAAGTCCTTGTTAATCGACTTCTTAATCCATGGGCCCCGCGCGCACCTAAAAACTGTTAAAATTTTAATAACTTTCTCGGGTGATTTTATATCGATTTATAGCATTCTACGAAGTTGTAGACAATGCAGTGGCGGCGCTAAGGGGGGGGGGGGCGAAGGGGGCAGCCGCCCCGAGCGGCAAAATTTGGGGGCGGCAAATGCTGCTCAACATAATTATCTATTAGTGATTATCAATGTTCATTAATCGCGATAAACGTTAAGTTCGTGTGAATCGTTTGAAATCATATTGTTTTGGCGACTGTAAAAGATTAAGAGTGTTGATGATCAGAAGTACGACGGATCTGACGGAACACAACAATATATATCTGAACCTGAACCTCAAACTTAACGATCTTAGCAAATGCAAGCGAAAATTGTTTTTTAAAAAATTCTTTATTATTAGCTTAACTATTTTTGATAGTTAACAAAAGGAAGAATAAAGGTGAAAGTGCAGTTTGTCTCACAAGTAAGGAACCAGAAAAATAAGATTCTTATTGCTGCAATTGAGAGTAAATTTGATGTTAATTTTTTTCTTATGTTTATATTAACACTGTCTAATTGTGGCAAAAATATCCCACACGCTATACGGCATTTTATTTAATTTAAATAACGTTCCCAAACTTTGGGGAATTTCCAACACTTACAATTGCAATTGGTTTTTGACAACGGCGAAATCCTTGCACTAACCCCTTTAACTCTCTTGTTACCTACCGTACCAATCAGTCTAAAATATCCTTTGCTGTATCAATATGTCGTCTCTAGCTCACTCCGTTAATTGCCGTTTGTCCCCAGCTTCGCAGAGCACGAGGACTCCTCAGGTTCCCTCCATCGTGGTCGACCTTCCTTGCTCGTTGTGGCTACTTGTGCCAGTCTGATTAGTTTCGGGAACCATTTTACCCGTTTGTCGCGACTTTAACGACGTGCCCAACTCACCACAGCCTCGTTTATTCTGCTGTGTGAACAATGGATAGTATAGTCCCAGAGCCACAACGTGATCTTCTGATGCCCTTGGCGGAGTCTCACACACACAGTCAATTACACACTCAATAAGTGAGTGTGTAATTGAAAATCGCACATTTATCGTGACTTACTTTATGACTTATCTGCACTTAGTTTATAAAGTAAATCAATATATCGAAATATGAAGACTTTTATAAAAGAGCACAAAAAAGCACGAAAACTATTTTTTAGAAAATCCTTGCAAAGTGACACGGAAAATCGAAACCATCAATATAGAGTAGCAACAGATCACTAAAGTTTGAAGACATGTAAAAAATAACTTCACTGCAGATTTGTTTTTCGAAGTTAGGTGCTTGAGGCCGAGGGCCGGAGCATTTTTTAGGAGACATTATGACGGACTGACAGCATCTAAATGTCGGTTTACATAGTTGAGATCGACGGTGTTGTTAACGTTTCGATTGCGTGGGGTGAAGCGGTTGGTTGTTTCAAGGACCGTTTTCTCCAGTAAGTGAAGATTTTGAATGGCAATCGCACAGTAGCAGTATTGCTGTGTTGGATTTGTTCTTCACAAGGTTCGTACCGCGCGTCATGTTTTGCACTAAATAAAGGAAAATAGGTCATTTTAGTAATACAATCGCGAGTGGCAAGTACCCAGAGAATCAAAATGCAATCAAAGCCGCTCTAAGCACTTTTTTACAGAAATACCAGAGAAAGCCATGTCTCATCACGACAAACCGTTATGCTCTCTTGGCTTGGGAAGAGTATGACTCTGACGATCCCCATCGTGAGATATCTGTTACTGCTCCTAAAAACTGTAGTCGAACGAGATTTATTTGTTAAAAACATTTGTTATGAACGACCGAATATAACAGCTACAGGAAGCGCTGAGACAAAGCCGAAGCAAACGGCTCCAGGTTTTGGAAATTTGAGAGCTTCCACCGTTTCAAGAAACACCAAAAATCTTATCTTCTCGCTGATAAACGATCTAACTTTCTTCATGGTATTTGCTACAATTTTAAAGAGGTGGCCTGCTTTACTGCCCTTGATCAAATATTTGTCCCTTTTTTGTTGCTATGCAACTATGAAAACGAGCGTTAAGTTTGCAACAATTTTCGCTATTTTCAATTGTTCGTTATTTTTCTATCAACTTTAGATTTGATTTCAATCCTATTTATCGTGAATGAATCTAGTCCCATTCAGATAGGGCCGTTGCGTACTCTTTTGACACTTTTGGTGGAATTTTAGTTTAGTGCCCTATTTTCAATTCGACTCATGAGCAGCAATTTAGCGTGCATAGCGCATTTATCCTACTTATTTTAATATTTATCCTTACTTATTTTATACAGCAGATTTCAGCGTGCCTCTAAGCTTGGCGCCCTTGGCGGGGGTCAACCTGACCAACCAAGCACTATATGTCTGCATAGCCCATTGGCCAACCAGCTCAATGAACATTTTGTAGTTGGTTTGCATCGTACCGTATCGTATTTTGTTCGACCGAAAACCCGAGCCTAAAGTACCTGCCAGAATACATCTCTGAATTTCTCTGCTGGTTTGCTCATCGGCGGTCACCATGCTCACCATACTATCCTCCGGTAAAATCTCTTCCTCTTAAGTCTTCTAAATCACCCAGTGGAGTGCTCTACCCAATTACCTCCTCTGTCACACGACAGTTAATCTTTATTATTCTTCAACCATATAACATATCTCCCGTGACACATAGCCTTCGCAAGAACGATTCGCCATCTTCCTTGTCTTATTATCGTCTTATAGCTCTATCGCCACGTTAGCCGTACCGTATTTTTCATCCGAATACTGAGTCTTTTTTCTGATCCGTGCTTGTTTGTATCGTTTCTCGTTCACCCTCGTATGGTGCTGCATCATTCTCGCCTTTTCCGTTATCTTCTCTTTATCTCAGTAGTGCTACCTGTGGTGCTTCATAAGTTGCTCCAGTCATCAAGAGTCAAGAGTCATATCGACCTATTCTTCCGTTGGTAGTGCCGTCTCCAGCTTCTGCACGTATTTCTGCAGCACCATCGTAGCCAGGGATGTCAAGTGTTTTTCCAGAAAATCTGTAATATTTTTTGAAAAAGTCTGGAATTGTCTGGATGGGCTATTTTTTTAGGAAGCTCCATCTATGAGCAGTATTTGTACATTTTATTGATGGAATATGCTTGGTTGTCAAACAAATATGTCTCGACATACTGAAAATTCTATAGTGGCGCTTCCTTTTATATTTCAAATGCTGAATTTTCAGCAAAGAGAATCCGTGAAATAGATTAAATTTGAATTTCTAGGGATTCAGCATTTTGGATTGCCGGAACTTTCAGCTGACGAAAATTCAGAAAATTTAGGTGACTTTCAGCGAAAAAACTTTGATATGTAGTGTTCCCAACTATTTTCAAATAGTGGTTTAAGAATCAACGAAGCCTTCTTGTATTTTATTTAGTTATTTTTCATATTGTCTGGATAAATCTGGACAAAATCTCTGAAATCTGGATCAGACAAAAATAAATCTCTATGTCTGGACGACGCTTAAAAATCTGGAGGAATCCAGAGAAATCTGGAAGGTTGGCATCCCTGATCGTAGCTGCCAAATGTTGAGCATCGGCGTCCATACTCACGAGTGTCTACTAACGTTTCTGTGGTTGAGAAGATCGCGCATCGTTGGCCGTTGTCGTTTGTAACGGAGTGTAGACTGTCCGGTTCGTTCACCGGTTTGTACCTGCTGACCTATGTGGGCGTTTATGTCGCCATAAATCAGCTTAACATCCCATCGTGAGCAGCTGTCATAGAAACGCTCCAGATCCGCCTAAAATGCATATTTGTCTTTCGCTGGTCTCGCTTTGTGTGAGCAGTGAACGTTGAAGATACGGTAGTTGAAGAAACGGGCTTTTGCTTGTCACTACGCACATTCTCTTGCTGTTACTTGAGCAAGCGTGGGCGATTCTTGTCTAGCACTATAAAACCCAGCTTGTTTGTTGTGCCGCCGCTCTGGTAGAATGTGGCTGCTCGATGCTAGCTTTTTCAAACCTTCTGTCCTGCAGAGCAATGCTACGACCCCGAAGTTACGAGTTTACAAAAATTCGATCGATCCCCTGGAAGCCAAGCGACTTACAGTTCTAAATTTCCAATAGCACTTTTTTTCGTAGCATGACTTAATTGATCCGATCTATACGCAAAGCTGTGTTTCCAGACGGCTTGTTACAGCTGCACAAATCTCCTATCTGGTCGGAGGCTTCTAATTTCACTACTGAAGGTGACGATAGCCCACAGATTATCCGTTGTGTGACCAACAAAAAGAAAACAGGCCGACCTGGGTATCCGCAAATTCAAAAGTTTGTAGCTATGTCAATTTTTAATTGATTTAGCACACTTTTGGTTGTTTTGAATTCAGGAAATCATCCACTTTTAGAAAAAATGAAATTGAACACGACGAATATATCTGGTTAATCCCGCTAATCCAGATTTCCGGAGGGATATTCCCGTACTGAGAAACAATTTGGAATTATTTCGGAGGGTTCTTATCGTTGTGGGATCATATGACGATTTGACCTCGGAACGGTCACTCACTGCCTTGCGGGTACCTGCTCCGGAAAGAGCGTTGCGGTCACTTATATTATTATACATTTTATATCCCAGTATTGGAACTTACCTCCAGAAATCCGAATAACCGTGAACCAGATGCATTTTTACAGATTCTAAAAGTTGAGTTCTGGAATTCAAAACATTCAAATGTGTCTATATTGGAGAAAAAATGCCATAGCTACGAGTATTTCGGTTTTGGGGGTACTCGGGTACCCTGTCGGGCTGTTACGGGCTAAAAAAAATCCAAAAGTCCTTTTTCAAACCCCAGATCACCGTATCATTAGTTTTTTCCCACAAAAACAATGCTTGGTATTATTCTAAGATGTCACTAAGTTGCAATTTCCCGTTTGGGAAAGAGTACTGGAAATTCATGAATTAAAAACTGCAAAGTAGTTCGCTCTCGGACACATAACGGTTAAGTACGACCTTGTGAACAGAGTTGTAACCTCACTTTGCTCACCGTGATCAATACGCAACGCTGCCGCAAAGCTACTTGGTCAAGTTTGAATACGTTTTATTCTGTTGATTCCAAATGGATGAAAAAAATGTATTCATTTTATTATTGAGTTTAATATATGCACCACCGCAGAAAACTCTATTGATGAGATAGTTTGGTTAGTCAGAAATATGTAAGGGGCGGCAAATTTAACTTTTAGCCCCGAGCGGCAAAACGCCTAGCGCCGCCACTGAGACAATGAGATTGTTCATCACATCCTCACTTTTAGTATTGTTTGAATGTCTATAGTAGCAATTAGTAGCAAAAATGCGATTTAATTTCATTAAAAACTTAAGTTTGCAATCAAAAAATTTTGAAAAAAAAATTGTTCTAGACCCCCCGACAAAATATTTTCATTTTACTTTCAAATGAAAGGGAAAAGTTCATTTTTTCATATTCCGAAGTTTTACAGATGCCGAATGTTTCTGAATAATGTTGTTCAACAAAGCCACCGTGGGCGCTCTGAGGAGAGGAAATTGTCCAAGGAGGCTTTGAAAGAATCAAACGAAAAACCTGACAATTCGCATTCGCTAAAAAGGAATCTTGTGTGAATATTTTTTCTTTGGTCTGTGTGAATTAAATTGACCTAATACTCTTTAGCATGGTCAGAACTTCACTTTTCAATGAGAGATCTTCTTATTCCACATTTTGGTGAAGCAGAATCGGATTTTCTTCAATCACGACTAATCAAAAGTATATTAATACTTATTTCAATTAAAACGTATTTAAGGAGACATGAAAATACAAAAAAAGAAAAAGAACTATAAAAACTTACAGATTGGTAGTTAGTCAGGTCGACTGATTTGAATTTCAGATGTTATTTTGTTCGGCATCCAGATTGGTCGTATTTCATTTTTACCGCCATTACCGTATTACAGCTTGGTTGCGGTACGTTAAATGCAGTGCGGGTACAGTATGCGGCGGGGCATTAAGTTTATTTGCGGATGCGATGCGGAACATTTATTTACCGCCCGCATCAGCACCGCTACAAGCCCTACCTATGTTGCATCCGACAGGCTGAAGTATATCAGACAGGAATACTTTATCCCACCGGCCTATAGGCTGTTATCAATCTTCTAGTGGACCACAGTCACATACACAGGGTACTGCCTTCTTTACTTCGAACAATACAGGTTCTATGAATCCACGTAAAATGCCTCTTGCATGCAATCTTGCAAACAGAACTTTTAACGCTTGCCTCATATTGAAGCTAACATTATATCTGTGCTGTCACAGTTACTCTTACTATTGGGAACACACATAGGAAGTGCATTTATTTTTCGGCGTATTTTCCGCATAACGAGTCATAACATTCTGATGATTTCAAAAGCGTTGTATCATACTGTAGCTGGTGTTGGTTCCCGTTCATAATGCGCATTGATGAAAACGCCTATCACATCATTTCGAGCCGCTCAGATAGCATTCTAAAGGGCTACATAATCTTTTGAAAGGGAGACTGCAGCAATTGGACTGACTGTTAATTCTGACCACATAAGGGATCATCCATAAATGACGTAGCATTATATGGGGAAGGGGGGAGTTTTGTATTTTGTGATGATGTGTGACGACAGGGGGGTAGGGGGTCATGTCATGTTACGTAGCTTTTTTAAAGGGGAAGAACTAAAATCGTTTTTCATTTTTTTTTAAATTTTACGGGGACAAGAGGTGGGGTAAAATTACCGCAAAGCTACGTAATTACCGGGGGTATTTAGAGGTTTTTGACGAAATGCTACGATGGGGGAGGGGGGTGTTAAAAATCACTAAAAAAATGCTACCTCATTTATGGATCGTCCCTAAAGTAAATGATGGTTAAAGGCTATCGAAGAAGACTGGTCGGTTACAGTTCCAAGGTGTAAATAAATGAGTATGAGATTGTTCAGTTATATTGAAACAGTAGTTACATGCTACGAAAATGCTCTACAGTAATTTGATTGTCATTATGAGAGTAAACTGAAAACTTGTATCTATATACAAGAAGTTTATCACGATTCTCGCCACCCAAAGCGTTTAATCATCTTTTAATCGTGTTAAATGATTTCTGTAAATTTGACAACTTATTTTGTCGTCGTTTTAATGAACTGACTCAAGAATAACCAGAATAGCATTCTATTGAATTTGATCTAAATCAATTATCGAAAAAAAATGCAACGAAAAGCAGAATCCAGCCATCTCTACACTGCGCTGGTACATTGGTGAAAAGCATACCAGAAGAGCTCGAATTGCAATTAATCACTTGCTCTGTGCACCCCTTTGCATCGAATTATAGGTCACCCGTTTATTTTTTTTCATTTGCAGTGTTCCGTGTGCAGTGAGGCAGCGGAATGGCATTGGTATCATTCGCAAAACGCAAAACTTTTTTTCATTCTATAAGGGAGATCCAATCGATTGTAAAATATTTCTCTTCTTTCAAGTTCTGCTGGTTCTTTTCTGATTTTTATTGCGTACTGGGTTCCGGTGCAGACCTGTAGGAATAGTCAGTAATGGGGTAACTGGAAACTGATGCTTCCGCAATTCGCGTATTCAAGCGAACGCGATCGACTCTCCGATGACAGTTCGGTATGGTTTATCATTGTCTATTTCATTTGTTTGTTAGGAAGCTTTCGTAGCTAAGGGCGGAATATTCATTGACCATCTAGGAGTATCCGGTTTGTTCGTTTGTTAGCTGATACGCTCCGTTCAGGACTAATAGAGTGGAAATAAGTTTTCCAACCTGTTCACACTCATTTCTAAAATAAAAACGCCGAGCAAAATATAGATCAAGAATTGATTGGTACTATCTTTGTCAAATCTATTGATTTTTTGGATGTATACTTGGCAGCTTAAGGGTTATATTCCTCTATTGGTTTTGGAAAAACTCGAAAAAAGTTGTATGGCTTTATCTGAAAGTAAATCTCCTATTTTTCCACGTTCTCATTGCAATCCGAGCAACAGATCGAAAATTTCTGCTTTGAAAAGGGCACCTCGTTTATCAAGAGTTGTGGTAAATAGAAACTTTAAATTCGATTATCTTGATATGGTGTTTTTCCAAGAGTGCTTTGCCGTTATCACAATTTTGATAAAACTATTCAACCGATCGTCTTGATTTTTTTCCAATTGTTAATAGTACAACCTCAACGATTCCTTTTATGTGCATTCAGTTTTATGTTGCGGACGAAATACTTTACTAAAACAAACCTACAAACGGCAGCCGAAACATTGCAATCAATGGTTAGTATATGAGTATGGTTTGAAAATTGTTCATCCAGGCCTAAATTTTTATTACAGATGAAATGAAATGTGTTTTGCTTCTTAACTCAAAAGATAATAAATATGAAAGCGTGCCAAAATTTTGTCACAAAATCGAAATCTACCCTCTGCCTCTCCGGGTCGAAAGTTCATCAGAGGCGGTTACCCTATAAGTAGGGTTAAACATTCTTACTGCAAAAATCACTTAACTGCGAAAGCAGATTATCTCGCACTAGCAATTAACCGAATCATGTAAGTAATAGAGATGAAAAGTCACCATTTGTGACTGAACAATCAATACATCAGAAATGTAAACAAAACACATAATCAAATATAAAATTAAATTTAAAAAGTGAAAGTTTATGTTTCAAAAGCAGACGTTATTGAGTTATTGAGTTTTTTAGAATAATTGTTATCAATAACCAATAAACCCAATCGTCCATATTTCAGAATCGTTTGGGAATTTGAAGTGTTTTGCTACGATTGCAATACAAAAAGTTTACTCCAACTGATAAATCGTCTATAGAACATGATGAAGAACGCATCCAAATTTTAGCACAGAGTGAGTCACCGGGACAGAAAAATTTCACGAAAGCAAACCCTCGAGCTAAAATTCCTACGCAAAAGAAACAGAGGAAAGGCAATCCTCCTCAGGGCTTGAATACTAGCAATAGTCTGGCTTATCCGTTTGCCAAATGATTCTCACGATGACCTACATACAGTAAAGTTCAGTAACATGAATGGCGACCGATAGGTGTAGCAGCACTGAAACATGACACAGAAACTACACAATATATTTCACCTATGTTTAGACTGGATCCATATTGACACGAATAGAAATCTATTACACAGTTACCAAATGTTTCTCCGTTCTTCATGCTCGCTGGTTCGAATCGTACCGAGGCGAAAAAACACCGCACTCGTATATGCTCACTTCAATTCCTCTTCAGCATTTCACTGTAGCCGGTAAGCATAAGCAAGCATCCATGCACCCAATATTGCAACAGCGCTACACCGGGTCCCGCTCAATCCGCCAGTCCTCAATTACTGCCGAATATCCGAGCACCCAAATCTATACACAATCAACCCCCAGTATCGGAATCCATTCCTCCGAGCACGATGACCGCCTTACCGCACCATCCACTGACATCCGGTATCGGCAGTTGATCAACTCGAACTCGAAACACCATCTGCGGGAATTGGTACATACCTATAGCACCTACAACAGCCAAGGCAGAGAACAGAACCCAAAGAAGCCATGTGGCATATTGCAATACACTTTTAGAACAATTTGCTTGGCCACATTTATTGAATACGCCGTTGGATGCGGCTCCAGAGCAGACAGGTCGTTCCGGAGAGAATCGAACAGAAACCGCAAAAGTGACTCAAATGCTATTTTGCTGAAATATACCGGATAAAAGCACATCATTATACCGTCAAGCTGAGTGACTTAAGTTTGCAATTATATAGATCATTCATGTAATTCTTAACTTAAAACTATTAAACTGAATTGAAGCACTACAAATACAAAATCGCGTCGCAACCTCATCACAGATCACTACATTTCTCCTTCGACAAAGCTTATTTTAGGTTTTGAATTTTGACACAGAGGGTAATAGGAATTAGGCCATCACTGTAACCGAATGAATGGCCACCATGAAAGATTTCACTGTGAGAAATAAATACCGTTAAACGGTGTATCTTTGATCACCGAGGTAAGTTTGATCAAATGAGATAAGATGACTCCCTCTAACAAAATCATTGAAACAAAATACAAACCATATTCTAAACATGGTCAGCATTTATCGGCAACGACTTTTTCGTCATTTAATATACTTTTTATGAACACAAATTCAAATTGAAAATGACGTAACTCTTATGCATCGTTTGAATCTGTTCAAATAATTCCTTGTATTCAACTGAACTGATCTTTTTTTAGTAACCTGAAATATTTTTGTCCAGTAATTCATGTTAAAAATCCGTGATTTTTGTTGTTTTCTTAATTTCGACTATTTTACCGAAAAAAATCGATAAAAGTCGACTGTATCCTTCTAGATAAGTTTGTTTTCTTACGACATAATATTGGGCCATGAAATCGGTTACGAATATGCAATTTACACAACATTTCGAGTGTTATCTTTCATTTCGATAAACACATTTTGCTGATCAAATTTACCCCGAAAACAACGAAAGGAAATTTACAACAAAGTAATTTTATTTTTATAGTAAAACGAGATAAAATACCCAAAAATTTGAACACTTTCAATCTGTGGGTACCAGTACTTGTTATAAAAATGCAAACGGTTACATTTACATGGATTGAAAATAGTTCTTCGAAAAACTTTTGAAAAAGAGGTGAATATTCCCCCATTTAACGGTATATTTAATTTTTGCATTAATACATCTATTTTATCATTCTGTTGGTTTATTTGGTAAAGCACTGCACCGTGTAGTTTGAAGGTGCACATTTTTGCATAAAACGTTTTATTTTGACTTTGAAAATGTCTTACTGCACTATCTGGGGCAGGGTGTCATTCTAAAATCTAAAATCAAACGATGTCACGTTTTTGCGTCACTATTTTGAACGCTAATAACTTTGTTATTTATGAACGGATTTCCGTCTGGTTATCACCAAACAATTCGGAATTAACTGAAATTATGTTTTATTGTTATAGTGTTTTTGTATTTCAATAGTACACTATTGAAAAACAAGCAAAAATGAACAGATCTCGAAAACGTGAAATCTATCCCCGGCAGCGTCGTCAATAGGGAGCAGCTTAGTGATTCAAACGAACACGAAAAGTTATAAATAAATGTGCCGCGTGCCTGTTTGAATCAGTTGTTGCTCTTTTGCCAGACAAGTAACATCGTGCCTATAGCGTCTCGTACGACAGATTTGAGCACCCAGCACACTACGCTTCTATAAATGACGTCATCCTCGACTATTTAAAGAATATCATTTCTCGAGCGACTTCATTCTCTTGTCGAACGTCGGTCCGTAAAGAACAGCAGTAGCAATCATGCATGTTGACAATGCGCTGCGATGAGTGCTGCATTTGATCACTGCTACCGCTGGGGGTGATCCGATGTAAATAGAGCGCGGCTGGAAGAGTTGGCAAACCTCAGTTGAAGCTGACTAATTGTTACATTCTGCATGTTATTGTTAAATTAAAATTATTTCCAATCATTGACAGCGACAATCCAATTGCGCAGTTTATATTCGTTATTTGTTGCTTGCATACGCGCAAGCAATCTGAAATTTGCAACAATTTGTTATTTGTTTAAATTTATCCATCCGAAACAATACAAAATGTGCAGCCACTTAAAGTACATTTCCAGGCTGAAATTGGTGAAAATCTGTGATTTATTAAAAATAATTTTTCGGAAACATAATCCAAAATTCTGCAATGTTTCAGAAAATGTGGCAACACTGCCAACTAGCGAAAGCCGTACCAAAAAGAATCCGCAATTTTTTTCGTTATTCTGCATAAAGGTAGTCCTTCCATCATCAGTGCGAAAGTGATAAAAGCCGATGTCACGTTTCAAGCTATCAGTATTTCATATTAGATTCTGAAGGGAAAGTTTGTTTCTTTTTATTTCGAAATATTTATGTGATGTAAGTAGCGTGAGAAGGCAGACCTTGTTTTGCAGCTGACTAATTGTTCCATTCTGCATGTTATTTTTGTTAAAACAAAAGCCCTTAGTAAGTTTAGTACTTTTCATTCCATAGCACGCGTGTTTGTGGATTCCACAAATAGTCCTTTTCAGGATTCCACCAATTGACTCCAAATATAGAACATTTCAGAGTTAATGTTAATTAAACCACCGAATATATAAAGATACATATGTTAAACTTTCTTCGTTTACAAATAGTTTGAGTTATGACCAGTTATTTTTCTCTCGTGCTTGCAAACATTTAATTTGATAGCAGGTATTTAAAGATAGATGTAAGATTTTGTTTGTGAGCATCATTAATTTATGTTCCCATTTCGTGGATTTGAATAAAACTTTTTTAAAACTTGAATTTGCCACACTACAGGTTATCGATTTTAATTTAAAAATTCAACAATTATCTCTAGTGAAGAATAGCGTGCTTGTGTGTAGTTCCGAAACAGTCGATGGCATTAAGGGGTTTTAATTTGGCCACGGATAATATTGCTTACTCATAAAACTGGCTGCATTTTTAATGTCATCGTGGTCGTGTCTTGTACACAAACCTTAATTTTTTTTTATTTTGATTATAAAGGTCTTAACCTTAGGGTAATTCGCCTCTTTCCGGGTTAGAGAAATCTCTTTTGGAAAAATCTGTAACTCTATGTGCGGGGTTGGGAATCGAACCCAGGTGCGCTGCGTACAAGGCAATCGATTTACCAACTACGCTATGCCCGCCCCCTTCTAGAGATTTCATGTTCTCGGAACAAATAATATGTGTCAATTGAGGCATCTTTTGAGATGAGTGATATTAGGGTGGTCCTAATAGTTTGTACGATCTGAAAATTAGTTTCGAAATAAGAAGAGATAGAACAATGAAGTGTTCCGCAAAATTGTAGTACAACTTTTTTCAAGTAACTTTGTTGAGGGCGTCATATTTGTAACTTTAGTGGTTTTAATTTTACAGCTATTAGAATGATGTGCGATAGGGTAACCCTAATAAAATCAGTTTTTTCATTATAACTTTGTAAATAATTTTTTCCGTCAATAGTGTCTTAACAAAACTTTTAGAGCTTATTAAGACAAATATTTTTATATAGACAAATTTGAGATATCTCATTTAGTTCAAAAGTTATGAGCAGTTTTAGCAAAAAAAAATTCAACCTTTTCAAATGTTGATATCTCAAAATGGAGCAAGTGAAATTGATTTCTTCTTTTTGCATTCGAAAGACCACAATTGATAGTATGTTTTGAGAAAAAATCTCAGAGGTCATTTTTGTTTAGCTCATTTTATTTTAGTTTGAATATTGATAATATTATTACTGTGTGTAGCATTACAAGTAAAACGGCCAGTTTAACCTAGTAACTATTTTTAAAATAAGATCAGATAGATAAACAAAATCGCAAATAAAACTGCCCGAGGGTGTCGAAGGACCCGGTGAGTTCTAAATTTCAGTGTATTTCGTTCCGCCTGAGCCGCGGAAAACCTTCCCAGCACTCGGTCATTCTGTGGCGACGGGTCCGCTAACTTATTATTTTAGTCACAACCGTGTTAGTAAACCTTCCCAGCACCCTGCTCAAGTGTGGCGAAGAGGCCATGCATGCTGTAAATTGTCACAAGTAATCAAGATGTGTGCACCATCTGGAAGATCGTAGAAATCCGGAACATCATTTTTCCCATTTCAACGAGATCGTAGGGTCCGAAGTAAGCAGCAATCTTTTTAATACATCTTCAATATTGGTAACGCTGCTGAATTTTCTTGAATGGTTTTCTCGAAACTTGCCGATAGACTTATTCCTCGTTTCTAATGCCTCAGTAAAGAGGCATTAGAAACGAGGAATAAGTCTATCCGCAAGTTTCGAGAAAACCGTAGAAATACATAGAGTAGAATGGGGTCAAACAGGTACGGGTGTTCAATAAGTATATGGCCTTATCTTTGCAATGTTATTTGTCGTCTTTCCAATACGCCACTTTGGTGTTTCCTTCTCAAAACGTCGTCATCGACCACCGATTCTTAAAATTTCCTTTCGATCATGCCCATATGATCCTGCCTAGCTTTAGTTTTCCGTTCTAAGTTTACGAATGATTAACTCTAGAATACCTATATGTTCTTCAATTTTCACATCTTTCGTTTCTCTTATTCATAAATTTTCCGAAAATAGCTAACAAAGTTAATACTGTAAATTAAGATATGTTTGACTAGGATGGCTAGCCAAACATCACACTACGTTTTCCGCTGTTCAGATGGATTGAAACACGACTACATTGGAAACAACAACTCAGTGGGCCCTTTGCCACACTCATGCAGTTTTATTTGAGATTTTGTTTATCTATCTGATCTTATTTCAAAAATAGTTGCTAGGTTACACTGACCGTTTTACTTTTAATGCTACAAATAGTAATAATATTTTCAATATTCAAACTAAAATAAATTGAGTTAAACAAACTAAAATAAATTGAGTTAAACGAATGCAAAATGAAGAAATAAACTTCACTTGCTCCATTTTGAGATGTCAACATTTGAAAAGGTTGATTTTTTGCATAAAAATGCTCATAACTTATGAACTAAATGAGCTAACTCAAATCTGTCTATATAAAAACTATTCGTCTTAATAAGCTCTAAAAGTTTTGTTAAGACACTATTGACGGAAAAAATTATTTAAAAAGTTATAATGAAAAAACTGATTTTATTAGGGTTACCCTATCGCACATCATTCTAATAGCTGTAAAATTAAAACCACTAAAGTTACAAATATGACGCCCTCAGCAAAGTTACTTGAAAAAGGTTGTACTAAAATTTTGCGGAACACTTTATTGTTCTATCTCTTCTTATTTCGAAAATAATTTTCAGATCGTACAAACCATTAGGACCACCCTAATATCACTCATCTCAAAAGATGCCTCAATTGACACATATTATTTGTTCCGAAGACATGAAATCTCTAGAACCAGTAGTTTAGTCGCAAATGTTTTTATCATCCTAAATTCTGGATTCAGACCACTGTGCATTGGTAACATTCGAATAAATTCACATGGCGGCTATAAAATAATTATTTTTCTACTTGAAAAGTTTTCACACGCGAAGCAACGGAAAATTTTCATTCGTCATGCAATCATCGCCTACTACGATCGAACTCATGGCGTTCATCCTGGATGCGACTGTGTACGGAAGCTTACCAGGATTTCCAGGACTTTTCGACCTGGTCTCAACGAATGTAGAGGAACTGCTACTGGTTACGAAAACCCGAGCAGCCCCAGCAGTGAGTAAGCCGAAATCAATAGTTTTATGCCAGAAACCATCCCAGAAAAGTCATGCAGCCTCAGCAAACATAATGAAGACAACAGATTGGTTACTTTTGCGGCGGTTCCCAGTGCAACTTCCAATGCTCGACCTTCATCTCTTGCAGATCCAGACTTCCAAAACACGACAAGGTGGATACGCTAATCGGTGAAGAATGGTTATTCAACACCCTGAAGCCAAGATATCGAAGTCTGTTCGACAAGCTGCAACAGCTGCGAGAAACTCACCTGAGGTGGATGGTCACCTACGATCCAGTAGCCTGTCCTCCATTGAAGATGTCAAAACAATGGAATATAGGAGCCTGCGAATCTCATTTCTTGTTCTTATATAAACGAGATCCGACTGAGAGGTTTGTGGTACAACAGCCATTTAATGAAACCGTTGACAAGTTGGACGATTGCCGAGATTTAGCACTGAAGCGATTTCTCATGCTAGAGAAGAAATTCCGAGCTCCAGAAGCAGTACTTCGATATCATCCATGAATATGAGACCCTCGGTTATTGTCACGAAGTGACCTAATCAGACAACCCTTTTTCCTGTCAGATCAGGCCGTTCAATCACAAAATGTTGGGTAGTATTCGATGCCAGCGTGAGGTTGTTCCCATATAATCTTACGTTTAATGACGTAGGGGAACATGGGGAGACTTGACCAGGTTTTCAGCTAAAACTGCATAAACCTCTAAAAAAGCCTTCACTCCCTCAAAAGTTATTGAGATATAATGTGCAAAGTTATTGTGCGTCTTCATGATTTTTTGCAGAATTTTTAAATTAATTTTTGAAAAGTTACGAAAGTTTTTCTGAGATCGTTTTTTTGGTCAAGTCTCCCCACTGCGGGGAGACTTGACCAAGGCATGGGTAGACTTGACCAAGGGAATTTTGAAAAATCATAACAAAAAATAATGACATAAAACATACTGTAAATATTTTTCTCATAGTGTCGAGATCCTTAGGTAGCAGTAAAAAATATAAAAGGGTTGCATTTGATTAATATCGATGCTTTAATGCATTTTTTTAAGGATTAACTGTACTGCTTGCATTGCATGTTCACACGTCACGAAATCAGTCCTAATATTGCTAACTTTGTTTACTAATACTAAAATATAAAGACTTATGTTTGAGGTGGGATTTTTGTTGTTGTGTAATTAACATTAACAGTAGATACCAAACCATAATAAATATCAGGAATTTTGTATCATTCTTCAGCTAATTACCACTTGGTCAAGTCTCCCCATAAAATCTTGGTCAAGTCTCCCCAACATTAGTTGTTGCGTTCAATGTCATGCAAATTCTAGTAATAACTATTCCAATGTTCCAATTTATGTAAAATCATTTCACTGCTTGACAAGGATTAAGATGGTATATTTGTACATTAATAATAATTAGTAGTCGAGTAGATATGTCCATACAAAGTATGATAAAAAATTACATCATTTAATGCAAATTTATTAATCACGTAATATTTTCAGTAAGGAAAGGGTTTTTCATTCCAAACTTTTAAAATTACCTTAAGCGATCGAAACAAGTCTAAAAATATTTTTGAAAAAAATTTGAGAATCGAATAGAAGACGCCATAGTCAAAAAAAAGAATTTTGCGCTTGGTCAAGTCTCCCCATGTTTCCCTACTTCTCGTCGGTACGGTAGTGCAAAACGAGCAGTGTGGGAAACCGAGGAGGGTTGACGCAGAGAAGATTTCAAACAACGCCTATTGCTAGTGATACCACGCCGTTGGAAATCTGGCCAAAGTACTTTTATTTTATATTTTTCGTACATGTTTAACAAAAGCATTTTTGCAAAATCCCTAACGGTATGGTTTTGCTATAAATGGGAATTGTTTCAACTCTTCTCTGTTTCAACTCTCCTCGGTTTCTCCTACTCTATTATGGTACGTTTTCGCACCTACAAAGTAGCTTTACCAGTAGACATCTACAAAATGTACCGCCAGATTCTGATGGCACCTGAACATCAACACTACAGAGAATCTTCTGCAGTGAACGAACTGCGCAACCGTTACGTGTACTGGAGCTGGACACCGTTTTTATGATACAGTATCAGCCTTATACCAAGCAACGCGGTGCCTGGCACAATTGCACAGTGGTCCAGATCGCTAATTTAGGAGGAATTTTTACTTTCTGACAAACCTGTATAATTTAGCCGTATCATGTCTTAGGATGAATTTGTGTACTTTAGAAGATGCTTCTTTTTATTGGAATAGTTATTAGGGTGGTTCTAATTTATCTAAAATACGAAAATAAACTTTTTACTGATGAAAGATAGAGCTCCACAGTCTTCCACAAAGTTGTAAAGTAACTTATTTTGAATAAATTTGTTGAACATATTAAAGCTCTATCTCTTTTAGTTTTTGTTATACAAGAAATTTAAAAAAAAAGATTAGGGTGTTCCTGAAAAAAACGTTTTTTTAGTATAACTTTCGTATCTTTTACTTTTTGTTAACACAACCTTTGAACAGCTTATTGAAAACTTCAAGCCGAGTATTTTTCTCCAAGACACCGAAGGTCTAACTTTTTTCTTTAAAAAGTTATGGACACTTTTCGTTAAAAAAATAGCCTATTTCAAGGCTCAATATCGCTGATGCGGGCACCTAAAATTGAATTCTGTTTCCACCACATGAAAGACCATACTTATTAGTATATTTGAGCAAAAATTGGCGAATACGATATTTTTTTAAAATTTGCAATTTAGATTTAAAGTTTGTAGTTTTGCAGGTTCAACGCATTAAAGCATTTACACACATATCGTTGTATTATGAAAAAAGCCACTTTCAAATATCATTCTCTCATCGCAGCAAGCTTTGCATAAGTGAAACGACTGTCAAAAAAGGTTTCTGATTTTATTCGTTTTAAATAAAACTAGTAAATATGGATATTAGTCGAAGAGAGTTGGCGAATTTGCTTATTGCTGGTAAAAAGACAGATGAACTGCTTAAGTTCATTACAAGTAGTAATCCAAATGTAAAATTGAGACTTGTTAGTGCTCGGAAGAAAATAAAAATCTTCATGTTGGAATTTAGAAGGTTGTGGATTCGGAGTAAGCGCACGCAAATTCGGTTTGAGCTGGAAAATTTTGTGTGGCTTGAAGGAAAGCTAAGATTCGAAGTCGAAGGTAAAGGTAAAGGCCGAAAGAGGAAACCATTTTCCGAAATATGTCGCAGAGCCAAAATAAAAAGATTAGGAAAGTTGCGCGATAAGTATTCCACGGAAGAACTTGGTTTAGCGTCAGCCGTCAACGCTAATTCTACTGGTTTCCGTTTAGTTGGCAGACAAATCGAACGATTGTCGAAAAGTCCTGTCAGATCTACCGTAGAGAATTTAGGATCTATGGCTGTCCCGATTGCAGAAGCGTTTACTGCGGAGGAGGCACTTAGATTTATTTGTGAAAATGATTTTTCTAAGGCGCAGTACCAAAACATACGCAGCTCAGTTATGCAGAAGGGTTTGGACATTTATCCCGCGTATAATAAAATAGTAGAAGAAAAGAAACTATGCTATCCGATCGGTATGTACTATTCTCAAAGATTCGTCCCTGAATCAACAATTTTTTTCAGGAATTTCTGTTCAGCCTTCTTGTGCGTATGTTCCCCTTCAAGCTCTTGTTAACCATACCGTGGAACGACTCATCTCGTTTCTGAATATTGGAGTTCTACCACTGCATCCTGAGGATAATACGTTTGTTATCTTTAAGTGGGGCTGCGATGGAAGCAGCAACCATTCCCGGTAGGCAACATTATTTTTCTTCTAAACTTTGACTGACAGTCTCTTTTCCACTTGAACATAGATACAAGCAAATGTGCGTTGACGAAGATGAAAATGGAGAACTATTCGAGTATAACGATTCGCATATATTTGCTCTATCTATAGTACCTTTACGTGTAGTTAGTCGCCGGAAAGATGAGTCAAGAGATTGCATTCTTTGGAATAATGATTTTCCATCTTCAGTATCCCTGTGCCGACCAGTAAAATTAATTTTCAAGAAGGAAAATCCTGAACTAACAAAGGATGAAGTTGCCGCGATGAACAAGCAAATCGATGAATTAGTCCCGACTATAGTAAATGTTAATATGCGCAAGATTCCGATTAGTTCAAGCTTCATATTTTCCATGGTTGATACGAAGGTAGTGAATGACGTAACAGGCACACCGTCTCAAGCGTGTTATATATGCAAACGCTCCGGAAAGCGATTGAATGATCCTTTACTGGAAGCCAGCGATCCACCGGATAGTTTATATGTTTTTTCACCTTTACATGCATTAATACGAGCAATGGAGTTACTATTGATTATTGCTTACCGTTTAGCTCTAGCAAAACCGCGTTGGCGCGTAGGCAAAAATACCAGCGAGCTTAAGGAACGACAAATAAAAATTCGACAAGCGTTACGTGACCGTTTAGGTCTTCGTATTAGCGAACCTTTGCCAGGTGGCGGAAAT
This sequence comes from Topomyia yanbarensis, assembly GCF_030247195.1. Classification (NCBI taxonomy): domain Eukaryota; kingdom Metazoa; phylum Arthropoda; class Insecta; order Diptera; family Culicidae; genus Topomyia; species Topomyia yanbarensis. Next base: position 191,241,524 of record NC_080671.1, on the reverse strand, counting down.
TCTAACGATGGTAACACAGCTCGAAAATTTTTCAGAAACCGAGATGTCGTTGCAGAAGAAACCGGGTTGGACGAAATGTTGCTAGAACGTATGTATGTGCTATTAACAATCATCAACAGCAAATTGGGAATTAACGCGGATGCTTACCGGAGTTACGCCGAAGATACACGATTGCTTTATGTACGCCTGTATGGTTGGTACGCTCTCTCACCAACCGTGCATAAACTCCTGGTCCATGGAGGAAGCATTATTCAACATAACATGCTGCCAGTAGGTATGTGCAGTGAAGAAGTTCAAGAAACCAGGAATAAAAGTATTCGCAGATTCCGAGAATTCCACGCACGCAAATTCGATCGACTCGTCAATCTTGATGACGTTTTCAAGAGACTTCTTGTTTCATCAGATCCTATAATTTCTCTTAAATGTAAACGTCGAATTCAACGAGCACCGCTGGATATACCTGAAAATGCAATGCATCTACTTTTGAATTAATTGGCATTGAATAAATTCTCCTTATATAAATCATAAATTATTGTCATAGCCAAATTATTTTTAATGAACACATTCTGTATTGTTGATATGTAAGCAAAACAGAAAAGGAAATACAAAGGCTTTAGGCAATTTCTTTTATGTCGCTATGCGATAAAATTTAAAACTTTGGTTAGTAAATTTAAAATTACATGCTTAAAAAAATAATATTTTCCAATTTTTGCTCAAATATACTTAAAAGTATGTTCTTTTCTATGGTTCAATCCGAACTTACTTTTATTTGCCCCAATCAGAGATAATGACATTTGAAAAAGGGCTATTTATGAGCGAAAAGTTTCCATAACTTTTGAAAGTATAAAGTTAGACTTTCAGAGTTATGAAAAAACGTGGATTGAAGTTTTCTAAAAGCTGTTCAAAGGTTGTTTTAACAAAATATAAAATTTCTTTCGAACATTAACAAGTCTCAATTTTACATTTGGATTACTACTTGTAATGAACTTAAGCAGTTCATCTGTCTTTTTACCAGCAATAAGCAAATTCATATAAGATTTTATGGTCACCGCAACATATTTATTTCATGGACTTGTTGACTTTTCTCGGTGAAAATGAAAACTCCAAATTTTCCCATTACCACACGTAACGTTTCGGCTTACTGCTCTTCAGCCATCGTCGGACGCCTACAAACATTTATTTAGCATTAACGTTAACATCAATTTGTTCACAAAAAATTACAAAGCTAGCATTCACAAATTAAACACAATTTACAATTAACTCACATAAACTTATATCACGCATCTCCATTCACTCTCGTTCACTCTCCACCGCTAGGCGGGCGATCACTCTTCGACTGTCTGCGTTCCTCGCTATTCAAACACTGTCGAAGCTTGGTGACCAGACCGTCGTATGTTGTGCAGAACGTTCCACATTCTCTTTGTAGGTTCACCGTTTTTTCCTCGCCGAGAATTTTGATGTGAAACATCTCTGCAGTTAGTCTGCTCTCCTGGTTTTCGATTCGTTCCAGTATCCGGGTGTTGTCGAAATCGAAGATGTGTCCTTCTTGCAATGTGTGTTGGGCTAAACCAGTTCTCGCATCTTTTTTCTTCGCGTCGTTCTTGTGTTCCGCTACTCTCGTTTCCAGCCTTCTCCCCGTTTGTCCTACATACGTTTTGCCATCGCCTGTTCCACACGGAATCGAATACACCACGTTCTTCTGTTTCCCTGGTGGGATCGGGTCTTTCAGTTTGGAGAAAATTCTGTTTTTTATTTTATCTTTTGGCTTGAAAGCAAGTTTTGTATCGTGTTTTCTCAGAATTTTCTCTAGTTTTTCACTGAGTCCCGGGACGTATGGTACAGCTACATATGCTATTTCAGCAGTCGCATCTTTATTCTGCTGTAGGCCATTATAGTGTTTATGGACCCGATCTTTCAGAATTTTGCGAACAAACCAGTAGGGGTAATGGTTTATTCGCAATATCTTTTTGGCTGTTTCGATTGCCGCTGGTCGGTTTTTACAGTCGGAGAGCTTAACTGCTCGATCTACGAGTGCAATTGCCGTGTTGCATTTATGCGAATAGGGACTCTCTGAATTGAAATCCAGATATCTACCATCCGCTTGTTTGGGTAGCCAAACTCTTTCGATGCGATCATGGTTTCTGGTTAGCATCATGTCAAGAAATCTCAATTTCCCGTTGTCCTCCTCTTCAATGGTGAACTGGAGTTTACTGTGGAAATTATTGAACGAGTCTAAGATTTCTTGAATGTGCTCCCTTTTGCCCACACAGAAGCAATCGTCTACGTACCGACGGTACATCATTAGAGGTATTTGTTTTCTCTCTAATGATGCTATGCACTTCTGTTCCAATCGCTCCATCACCACATTCGCAATGACTGGTGAGAGTGGAGAGCCCATAGGGACGCCGAAAGTTTGTGCATATATTACACCCCGATGTACGAAAAACGTCGATTCCAACACAAGCTTGACCGCCTCCATGAAACTGTGTTGATCGATGCTTGTGTGTTTCTCCACCTCTTCCCATCTCTCGTTCAAGCAGTCCAGGGCAAAATCAACAGGCACGTTCGTGTACAACGACGTCACATCCAGAGAGAAAAGAACTACATCTTCGGTGATCTGTGTTCCTGTTATTTGATCAGCGAACTCAAAACTATTTTTAATGTGGTACTCAGTTTTTCCTACTATATTTCCAATCACTCCAGATAGGAATTGGGCCACATTGTACGTTGCTGATCCAATCGTCGAAACCACCGGGCGGAGAGGTCTGTCCTGTTTGTGTATTTTTGGCAAACCATAGACTCTTGGTGGATTACAACTGGATATTTTTATCTTCCGGTGTGTGCGCGCGTCGATGTACTTGCTATCGCGCCACCCAGCCAAACAGCCAAAAAGATATTGCGAATAAACCATTACCCCTACTGGTTTGTTCGCAAAATTCTGAAAGATCGGGTCCATAAACACTATAATGGCCTACAGCAGAATAAAGATGCGACTGCTGAAATAGCATATGTAGCTGTACCATACGTCCCGGGACTCAGTGAAAAACTAGAGAAAATTCTGAGAAAACACGATACAAAACTTGCTTTCAAGCCAAAAGATAAAATAAAAAACAGAATTTTCTCCAAACTGAAAGACCCGATCCCACCAGGGAAACAGAAGAACGTGGTGTATTCGATTCCGTGTGGAACAGGCGATGGCAAAACGTATGTAGGACAAACGGGGAGAAGGCTGGAAACGAGAGTAGCGGAACACAAGAACGACGCGAAGAAAAAAGATGCGAGAACTGGTTTAGCCCAACACACATTGCAAGAAGGACACATCTTCGATTTCGACAACACCCGGATACTGGAACGAATCGAAAACCAGGAGAGCAGACTAACTGCAGAGATGTTTCACATCAAAATTCTCGGCGAGGAAAAAACGGTGAACCTACAAAGAGAATGTGGAACGTTCTGCACAACATACGACGGTCTGGTCACCAAGCTTCGACAGTGTTTGAATAGCGAGGAACGCAGACAGTCGAAGAGTGATCGCCCGCCTAGCGGTGGAGAGTGAACGAGAGTGAATGGAGATGCGTGATATAAGTTTATGTGAGTTAATTGTAAATTGTGTTTAATTTGTGAATGCTAGCTTTGTAATTTTTTGTGAACAAATTGATGTTAACGTTAATGCTAAATAAATGTTTGTAGGCGTCCGACGATGGCTGAAGAGCAGTAAGCCGAAACGTTACGTGTGGTAATGGGAAAATTTGGAGTTTTCATTTTCACCGAGAAAAGTCAACAAGTCCATGAAATTAATAAGCAAATTCGCCAACTCTCTTCGACTAATATCCATATTTACTAGTTTTATTTAAAACGAATAAAATCAGAAACCTTTTTTGACAGTCGTTTCACTTATGCAAAGCTTGCTGCGATGAGAGAATGATATTTGAAAGTGGCTTTTTTCATAATACAACGATATGTGTGTAAATGCTTTAATGCGTTGAACCTGCAAAACTACAAACTTTAAATCTAAATTGCAAATTTTAAAAAAATATCGTATTCGCCAATTTTTGCTCAAATATACTAATAAGTATGGTCTTTCATGTGGTGGAAACAGAATTCAATTTTAGGTGCCCGCATCAGCGATATTGAGCCTTGAAATAGGCTATTTTTTTAACGAAAAGTGTCCATAACTTTTTAAAGAAAAAAGTTAGACCTTCGGTGTCTTGGAGAAAAATACTCGGCTTGAAGTTTTCAATAAGCTGTTCAAAGGTTGTGTTAACAAAAAGTAAAAGATACGAAAGTTATACTAAAAAAACGTTTTTTTCAGGAACACCCTAATCTTTTTTTTTAAATTTCTTGTATAACAAAAACTAAAAGAGATAGAGCTTTAATATGTTCAACAAATTTATTCAAAATAAGTTACTTTACAACTTTGTGGAAGACTGTGGAGCTCTATCTTTCATCAGTAAAAAGTTTATTTTCGTATTTTAGATAAATTAGAACCACCCTAATAACTATTCCAATAAAAAGAAGCATCTTCTAAAGTACACAAATTCATCCTAAGACATGATACGGCTAAATTATACAGGTTTGTCAGAAAGTAAAAATTCCTCCTAAATTAGCGATCTGGACCACTGTGAATTGGCTGCGGAAGCAAAGGATAACGAAATAATAAAAAAACGAAATGTACTATCTAGTGCCGATTTCGTTTCGGAAGCTATTAAAGCACAACGGCTACCGAAATAGTTGCTGGCATGCTCATCCACAAATGGCACTCGTCTTCGGTAGAGTTCCTCCAACACATGCCATCCGAAGAACGTAAGCCCCAAGTGCTGTTGAAAGAATACGGAGCGAATGAGTTTATCAGGGTCCCCGGTATGCTCTACACTACTCTTCGCTAACCAGTTCAAGCAAGCGACAAGAAACATTGTGACCATGCGGTTGATCTACGTCAAAGTTGCCAAATTATATAATCCTCTCGGCATGTAACCAAGATCCACCGTGAAAATAGAACCACTTGCACTTTTTTGTCGATACAGTAGCTTCCGCAAACTTCAACGAATTATCGGATAGGCTCTGCGGTTCGTCGACAACTGCAGAAATTAAGGAGTTGAACGTTAAACTGGTCGCAATTTGACCATCCGTGAGCTATGCAAATCGAAGCGGGCTGTATTCAATATGATCCAGATCGCCCAGAAACTCAGTAGACTGTTATGCAACCATCGACCTATTTTCCAAAATGGACTTCGAGTAGGTGGTCGCACAGATCGAGTGCAACTCTTTGTTGATGAACATATTAATAGATATATTCGAATTAAATAGAGCATAAAACTTGATCTAACTTTATAACTGAAGATTTTCAAATGTAACAGTAAATTTTCTTGACATAAGCCAATTATTCCAACTAACCACAGTCGCAGTATCGCCAACATCACCGAGCCGGCTGCAGATACACCGAACGCTCTGTCAGTAGATAATAGAACAAATTTCGGTCCAAATTTATAGCCATTTTTCGATAACTAATGTCTGTGTATGATTCAGTAAAATTGAACAAATGCCAATTTAGGCTCTGGAGAGCTGGTTGATGTGTACAGAATGAAGGACGAAAGGGTCGTCACAAGTTTGGATGAAATTTTATGAGTCTTTCACTTATTTCGCTCATACATCGAATAGAGCTGGCGGTGGCAGATCGAAATCCAAAAACAACCATTTCCGTGCTTGCTGGTCTCGAAATCCGTACGGACACGGCTGCAGCAGCAATGACTATTCGAGTTTGCCCAAGTGACAGGTGCAAAAATGGTTTATTGAAAATCTTTCAACAACTTTCGTCGTTCATAAATCATCGATGACACACACTGTTGGACCTTCGAACGATGCAGCCGAGAGTATGGAACACTGATGGACATTGGTGAGAATGTTCATTTCCGTTCCAATCAGCAGCAGACTCCCTTTTAGCCAGGCGTCGGAGTGCTATTTGTTCCGACCGGCACGGGAGATTTGGAGCTGACGTGTAGTCCATTTAGGGCTTTTGCTGTGGTGGGTGATGATTTTTTTTGCTCAATTGCTTTTTTAAGTGCTGTTAAAGAGGATATTTCCCGGAGAATTTGGACGTAACTAGATATACTGGAGACAAGTATTGCATGTGAAGTAGTTTATTTTTAAATGATTGACCATGACGATGCAATCGAACCCAACATTCGGCGAACTCTAAGAAAGCATTCCGGAACAACAGTGTAAGCTACGCTAGCGTCTCACAGTAGCATGTATTCACACAAAGTTGTAACAGAACCTTTTATAAAATAAGGTTTGATTGGCCAAAACACTCATTTTTGAAATCCCATTAATTCTTGTCGATCATATTTATGTAAACCAATTTGAAAGCGATGTTCCTCAAATCAAAATGAATACATTTATTGCTACAAGAATTTTTTCATCACACTTCTAGTTTCGTTTAAATGCATTTCTTTAAATTCAAGCATCAAAGACACTTGTTAAGAGCGGGACACTAATCTCCGTAATGGTAGCCTTAAAAGGATAATTACTTGCTACCGACTCCTATATTCAACCAAGTAACCGAGGATACACAATTTTTATAGTGGAAAACATCCAGAACAAGCATGGTGAAGTTAGCTGAAACCTTTCCAAGGGCTGGGAATATTTTTTATAATTAAAGTTTAGCAAAGTTTCCACAACGTCGTCATACTGTCAGAAAGAGTGTGCCTAGTTCGTAACAGACTGGCTTTGATCTTGGTGGGTTTCTACCGCCTGTTTCATGAACGTTGCTTTGTTTTGACTAGTGATTTTTCTACCGTAAAAATTGCTTACGTAAAGTTGTGAGTATTTTTTATGCTCGCTGTATAATGGTACGGATAGTTTGTCCTTGACATAGCAAATGCAAATGTAGTTGTGATTTAACGGAAACTAGACCATGTTTTCCCAGAAGAGACGTCGCGATTCGTTTTCGTAGAAGGAAAAATCGGCCGGACGATAAGTTGGCCTTTTGAAGTTTAATTACACGGTGCTATAGTGATGTACTTTTCAAGTGATTTAGTATAGATTGTAGATCCCATCAAATGCAACACAAAACAATGTTTGAAAAATGTTGTATACCCTTAATACCTTGATTTATAGCAAAAAAAATTGAGGTTTTCGGTGGTGAAAAATTAGCTGCGCCCCCATTTTTCAACCGATATTAAATTTTTTTTATTGTTGACTTTTTCGTGAAAGATATGAAGATTTTTCAACATTTTTATCCAAAAGCGTCTTTGTTTTAGGGGGGAGAGGGGGGGGGCGTGAGCTGGTTAAGGGTTTCAGCATGAAAAAAAACCGATTTTTTGCTATTTTTTAGAAGTTTGGGTTAAGCGAATTGATCAAAACATTTGTACATTGTGATGTATCATTTCAGTAAAATTCTATAACTTTTATATGCAAAAGTTTCGTCAAGCTCAACGTAGGGGTTAGGTATTTTTCACATAGAATATGTATGCAAAGTTTGAAATAAATTTTGAATGGCAGTTAACACCGCAAATCGTGTTTTTTTCCAGAGACGTTCTACAAAAAGCTTGGTCACCGAGTCGCTTGCCGATATTTTTGCATAGAAAAATTACAGAATTTTACTGAAATGATACATTACAATGTACAACAGTTTTGATCAATTTGCTTCACTCAAACCCAAAAAAATCGCAAAAAAGTGATTTTTCACTCTGAAACACTAACCACAATCCCCCCATCCTCCCCTTCAATAAATTCTATGGAGAATATTTAGTTTTGCATCTACTAACTTATTTATCATCGAAATTGGTTGAAAAATTATTATGTTTTTCCCAAACTAGTAACTTGTTCACATAAACTCTTAAGGACCTTCTCTTGGATATGGCGGAAAATATTTGCAATATATGAGATTTTTTTATGGAAAAATGAAAAAATACGAACTTTTGCTTTTGATCTTTTATTCGTTATTTATCGATTATTAAAAAAATGATTTTTTTTTTCGAAAATTCAAAATGGCGGCTTCAAAATGTTGTTTTTCTTGAAACCATGTTTCTTCTTCTAACTTCAACAATAGGTCTTGTTCTATTGATCTGATTTCCTTTATTCAAAAAATGTTTGGGAGTCTATACTTTTTGTCTGACTTACAGCTAACATTGGCATGAAAAATTAGTTATTTATAATTTTTTAAACAAGTTTGCAGTAAAAAAGAAAAATTTCAATTTTTTATTGAACGATTTTTTGCCTTTCTCATATAGAAAGGTTATGCAATCACTCTGAAAAACGTCAACCTAATCCCGGCCCGGAGGGCCGAGTGTCATATCCCATTTGACTCAGTTCGTCGAGATCGGAAAAAGTCTGTATGTGTGTGTGTATGTATGTATGTGTGTGTGTATGTGTGTGTATGTGTGTGTGTGTATGTATGTGCGTATGTGTCAAATAATGTCATTCATTTTTCTCAGAGATGGCTGGACCGATTTGCCCAAACTTAGTCTCAAATGAAAGGTGCAACCTTCCCATCGGCTGCTATTGAATTTTGGATCGATCGGAATTCTGGTTCCGGAATTACGGGTTTCAGAGTGCGGCCACACAGAAATTTCTCATATAAACTATAGGAAAAATTAAAAATAGAATTTTTATTTTTGATGCTAAATGTGTTCAAGATGCATGAAACGTCGTGATTTGATGCAAACTCGAAAAAAAATCGACGACGATTCACTTTTTTGGGATTTTGGCACATTTTTGCCTTTCTCTCTTTCTAAGGTTATGCAATCACTCTGAAAAACGTCAACCTAATTTTTTTTTCAACTCGCGTAAGATTTCTGGATTTTAACAGGGGCGTAGTTGATGGTTTACGGAGAGGGGTTACACCCTCCTCCTCTACTGTTCACTCCCCTCCTTTAAAAATCTCCTTAAATCACCCCTCAGACCACCACCCCATCCAGCCCTCATACCCCTACCTTTCAACCCCATCATCTTTAAACCACCACTATATCACAAAGCATACCAATTTAAGCTGGGGAGTCGTTCATTCATGGGACTTTCGCCCTCCTCACATACCCATCCCCGCATGACAAAATGAGTTAGCAAGCAGATAACATTGATCTAATGCTAATTAGGCTAATGGAATATGATATTTTTTTGTTTCAAGTGTTTCACCGTCGACACGTAGCTCATCAAGTTCATGGCTGACATGCCATTGTGTATAAGTGCAAAGTGTACTAAGAATGTAATGGACATTTCCACAATTATGTTGAACATAAAAAGCCTCCGTGCCATAGTTTAGAGAAATGAGAAAGGCACAATTGCACCGCTAGGTGGATTAAAACAGGTTTTTCAATAATATTACCGTAGCTGTTTTTTATTTTTCAAAATTTTAGAACTCGAATAATGATTTATTTTCCTTTATATAGTTGTCATGTTATGTATAATAATAAAATGTAATATATGCATTTAAAAGCTTTTAATGAATATAAACAACGCACACATTCTCGTGATTCATGATTGAGAAAGGCACAATTGCACCGCTAGGTGGATTAAAATAGGTTTTTTCATTAGAATTTATTGAAATGAGTCATAGGAAATTTTATATATTTTAATAAATGATATTGTCTTATTTCAGTTATCTATTGGAGGCCCTGCACTTAACAAAGTAGGAAGGTGTTTCGAGCACAGAGGTCGATGAGGTCCACCATTATGAAGCCGCCATTTTAAATTTTCGAAAAAAAAATCATTTTTGATTACCGATAAATAACGAAGAAATGATCAAATATTGCTATATTTTCTGTTGATCCAGGAGAAGGCCCTCTTAAAGCGGTCTTCTGGATGCGCGCCCGAAATTTTGATCGTTTTTTTTCCAAATTGGATTGCAAAGAAACTACTAAAGATGTTTAATGCGGTTTTTTTACTTTGTTAGTTAATAAATTTAAGTTCCTCTTAAAATTGACCTTGAAACTAGACCATAATCTTGAAACGATACCGCGACTCCACAAAAAAATTGCGACCGACTTCATGCAAGCTTTGTCCGGTTCTAGTGCGATAACCTTCCGTTACTCGCGATAGTGCACGCTGCTCTAAAAATCTAGTAACTTGGAACAGCCCACCTTTCCGTCCAGAGTCATTTTCGCGACCTCCGGAGGGTAACCAGTAAAGAATTCTTAAAACTAACATCTATGCTGTAATTTTCTGTTCATCGATTCATGAGACCTCATGTTCACCGCAACCCATGAAAAATAAACTGCTTGTGGAGCGACGGTCACTACTCCGTTTATCAAAGCTAATTCATTTAAAAAAAATTCAAATATTTTTATTACGGAAAGTTAATTTAGGACTTTTTTTACAAATAATAAAAATTTCCCCAAAAATAGAGATTTGGCTATTAATACAAGAAATGAGGCCATTACAAATCTTTTTTAAAAATTATGTCCAAGTACAAATTTTTTTCTGAAGGGGGGGGGGGCAAACAAAAAATAAATATTTATTTTAATAAACACATTTTTTTTTCTTTTTACATTTTCTTTCGATTGTTCTCGTGGACGGTTCCGCAGGGTGATTTCGTATAGCGGGGTTGAGCTATTTGTTTTACCAGAAAAATTCAAGCAAACATTACTGAATCAATCAAAAGTTCACATAGGAAAGGGATGCTAAAGTTTTCGTTTTAAATAATTTTCCGAACAGTGCAATTTCTAAAATCCCAATAAAAGCTTGAAAGTTCTCTAAGAACTTAATACAGTAGCCTGGCGAACGTACATCCTGTGCATACTATACTTTTTCGAACTCTAGTGGAAACATCAGCTTTGGTTTATCGCTTGTGCTTGAACACTTGTAGATTTGTTTGCTTGGTACATGATAGTAATTCGGCTCGGTTCCGTGTACATCTTCGAAATCTTTGCATGTTTCTCCATCTTGTTGCGCAGTAGGTAGCCACATCAGAGAAACTCATTTGATAGTCGTACGGATTTATGAAATGTATAGCAATCATCAGTTCATTTTTTGCCTTTTTCATATAAGGAAGACTGTGCAATCACTCTGAAACTCGACTTTTTAAGCTACACCCGTCATATACCACTAGATTCAGTTCGTCGATATCTGAAAACGTCTGTATGTTTTATAGTATGCTTAAATAGCTTCAAAACTGCATTGGCCCTAGGTGGGACTCACTTTTGTGCCTAACCACTACTAACAGTCCTCACTTTTCTTCCTTCCTTTTGTTCCACGAGACTGCATCAAAGCGTTATATCGTGGGGAGGCTGATTCAGTCTTAAGACAAAATGATACATTAGAGCGGTTTAGCTCCGAACACATATCCGGCTAATCGCAGTGGTGAACTTCCGTTAGCCATTTTGCGAGCCATCTCAATTCCTCGTCGGAAGTTCTCCCGATACCGATGCCTGTTGCGCGAGTCATTTAGCTCCCAGTTTTGTCGCAATCTACTCGCATAGTCCATAAATCCTACTCAAAGGGCCAACCAGTACTTGGCGAGGACAATTCGGCGATACCGGATGGAGCGTAGCTTCTGGTTCGCTGCTTCCGGTTCGTTGAAAACTCGACGACCCACCGCTGGTGCTTCACTCGACCTACTCGATCTTGTTCCTGACGGTGAAACTAGTCTGCCCACATGCTTCGGTCCAGCGATTTCCGCTGGTTCGTGGTGCCCAGTACACTGGCGCCTCAAGCAAAGCTGTGGTTGCTCTCACAGCCTCCCCCTTAACATAATCGTCGTGACTTTAAAAGTTCAAGTCGATGATATATTTTCCGACCGCGCTGTCTTTCGGCTGCTAGTCATCACCAACTCTGTTTTATGATGGGCAATCGTCTCCGTGTCGAGTGTCTCCTCTTCTAGCGATTGTCCGATTACTTGGAATACCACATCATCCGTGAAGCCGAAAATCGTTATGTCTCTGGGAAGGTTCAGCTTCAATACTCCATCGTACACTGCGTTCCACAGCGTCGAGTCGAGGAACGTCAGTTGTAGTTGTGATTCCCCCTTGTCTGTCTCGTAGATCAGTGTTCGGTACTGAAAGTAGCATTATAATATCCTGCAGAGTTACTCATGCTGTACAGCGAATGGGCGATTGCTTCCCAGCTAGTACTATTGAAGCATTCTTCACGCCTAAGGGAACCACCACGCCAAAACGATATCCTTATCTCTGCTGTCTCCACAGTCCCCACAACCGTTTGGATGGATTTCACTGTAGACCTGCCTATAAGGAAGCCGAATTACATGAGATGCCGTTCTCACGGTCCGCGTACTTCGTTAGCTTGTTCAGGATTACTTAATCTCTCTAACATTACCAGGGATATATTAACTACGCTGAAAGATTTCCATGTTGTCCCGGCATCGGAAGCAACATCAGCTTTTGTCGCTTCCAATTATCGGATCGTTTTGAACATATCCGGGCTCTCATGTATCGCTCCACTTTTATGGCTTTCGCCATCTCGATAAGCTGTTTGTTGGTAAATCGATCTTCATCTTTGTGATCATCCTCCTCACTGTACGGCGAAAATAGATTCATGTTGTGGGGAAAACCTTTCGATGGTGACCTCCATCTTTTCCGGGCACCTTTCAGGTGGTGCAGCTGAGCCTTTTATCTTTGTTATGCCAACTTTGTAGATCTCTCCTAAGGAAATTCGCGTTGGCTTTGTGGCAAGGCTTTCTTGTACAGCTTGACTGCTTTGTTGAGAGCGGTTCTTGCAGCTCGCTTCCCTCGAGCTTTCTGACTTCTTTTTAATTTTAAATATATTTGATACGGCTCAATGCGTTAGCACAACTGAGCCGTAGAGCGCACCTTGGGGGTCATTTGGTCCGTCTTCTCTCGCGTTTTCGTTTACGTCATCATCGGTACTGCATTCATCTTTGTGCTTATTGGGTCGCTATTGTAAATCCTTCTTCATCGGTATTAGATTCCTTATTGATGGTGTTGGTTGTTGGTTTGGAAACATTTGCTGTAATCGTTGTTACTTCGATGTTGGTAATGACAGTTGGTTTAGTGGTACTGGGGCCGATCGTTGTTGAGCTGGTGTTTGTGAATGACGGACACGTTCATGTGAAAAATCGCTGTTTTCCATCTTCACTCGTTTATATATCTCCCACATATTCATATTCATGTGTAGTTCATAGTCCTGTTTTCAATGCTGTACCAGATCGCTTGGTGGTCGCTGTGGATATATCCTCGCACACTTTTCAGTCCATCTTTCCGGTTACTCCAAGGCTACAAAAATTGACATCGATAATGGATTCCCGGTTCTTCCTGCGGTAAGTGCCGATGATACCATTATTTGTAAGATCTATATTTAGCTTTGCTAGAGCATTCTTGATCGCTGATGGCCAGACAAAGTTCTTTTGATTCCAGCGTCTATCTCGAAAATTTCGCATGTTTCTGGTTCTTGGAATATTTCAGAATTAATGTCTCTTCGGCTTCTTGGAAAACGGCTTATTCGATTTTCACAAGCTTAGCCTTAAATGGAAGGTTTGGTAGCAGATTTTGATCTGATCAAGTTCATAAGAATCGCACATATGGCTGCGGAAATACGGTATGAATACTACGATCCCATATGAAATCTTTAAATGTCAAAAACCTTTCGCTAAAGCTCATGTATATTGAATATTGAACCACATATAAATCTCCAGGAGTCTGATTTGAATTCAGGTTGTTTCTTTATCGAAATTATTTTCGAATGCAACGATCGATTATGTCTCTATCGACTGTGGCGTTTAAAATGGAATCGATTCAGAAGTCGGTCTGTATTAGCCTTTCCATGAGATGTTTGTTTGATAATACACAGATGGGTCCTTCCTTCCGCGACCAGCAAACGTTTCATTTGATGATGGGATGGTAATTTCTGAAACTACCATAATAGTTTTTAGTTACGAAAAGCAAAACTCTATGGAAGTTATTGTTGTTATATAAAACGTGAAATTTTTTTGAATTTTGATTATTTAAAAAAAAAATATTTGCCCCCTGATTTTTTTCAGCGATTTTGAAGGGGGGGGTGACATAATTTTTAAAAAATATTTGTAATGGCGCAATGAATAATAAATATTATAATAGCATTAAAAAAGTTTCATTTGGACAAATGTAGAACGACTTTGTTTCTACTTACCAATTCTATTTTCGAAACCATCTTGTTCAAAGTTTTAAAACTTCGAAGAAGTTTTCCTATCTAAAACAGCGCATTTTTAGCTATAATAATTTGAGTAATTAATTTTTCTATAAGTACTTATGAAGAATTAATTTGTCAAAAAATAATAACAGAATTCGTGGCTTTAGCAAAATTATTGAATCTGTCATCAAAAAAACTTTGTTGAAGGTATGAATACTACATATAGGGAGCAAATCGAGCTATAAAACGATATTTACGAAATGTCCTTGAATCCTGTCTTTTTCTAAATCACAACGACATTAAGTCTCGAACTAAATTTGTTTGAAGAGTAAATTCTTCATAATTCTAGGAGGATTTACCATTTACATTATTTTATCAGATGAAGTGCTATTTTATGTTGTGAAATTATTCGAACATACTAAAACTCCGAAATTAGCGGCTTCGAAATGACGTAATCTCGACCTTAAATAATTGTTTTGTAAATAATAAGGATAATCATTATTATCATGTAAATAATGCATTCGGGACTACAAAATACGACCATACCAAATTATCAAAAATCGATTCCCTGTCATCTCAGCTTCATTTTCAATAACTCTGTAACGGTTGACATTTGATGGTATGTGTAGAACAATTTTTTCCTCCAAATATGACAGTCAATCACCCCTCAAGAGGTTCTTAACCATGAACCAAACACCCTATATATATATATATATATATATATATATATATATATATATATATATATATATATATATATAATATATATATATATATATATATATATATATATATATATATATATATATATATATATATATATATATAGATATGTATATATATATATATATATATATATAATATATATATATATATATATATATATATATATAGATATGTATATATATATATATATATATATATATATATATATATATATATATATATATATATATATATATATATATATATATATATTATATATATATATATATATATTATATATATATATATATATATATATATTATATATATATATATATATATATATATTATATATATATATATATATATATATATATATATATATATATATATATATATATATATATATATATATATAATATATAATTACGTAGGGACCTGGACGATGACCAGCAACGCAGACGCCTAGGTTAGCACATGAAGCCACTCACCACCTCGTGTGGGAACATTACCCTTGTCAGCATAACTAGACAACTAGCAAAGCTAGACCAGCATGGTTGTTCAGTATAAATGTACCTACGGTCAGGGCCGCTAAGTTTTAAGTTAATCAAGTGAAATAAAGTGCATAAAGTGAAAACAAACTTTTTTTAAAACTTCGAACAGGTGGCCCAGATCAAGATTATATATATTATATATATATATATATATATATATATATAGTATATATATATATATATATATATATATATATATATATATATATATATATATATATATATATATATATATATATATATATATATATATATATATATATATATATATATATATATATATATATATATATATATATATATATATATATATATATATATATATATATATATATATATATATATATATATATATATATATAGCCATGACCACAACCTTGTAGAAGTTAAGTCAGATTTTCACTGAAATTTTGGGATTCAAAAATACAATTGTTCTCGGCGATGCCATTGGTTGGTGATCTGTATATTCATATATCATCCAACATCTACCTCACGGTTGAACGCAATGCTAAATCCAACTACAAATCTACATCAACTCTCGACTAGTTTTCACTTTGAAGCGAACCAATAAATTATTTTGTGTAGTGAACTTGCATATTAATTTTTGAGAAATAGTTTGTACATTACTGAGTAAATTCACAAAACGTATTTAGAAACGAGTTCCCTGAATCACGTAGATGCGTTTTCCTACCCCGTACCAAAAGCGGAGTGAACGAGAACGTATTGCATTACAACTGTACAAAATTATAACTCATGTACCAATCATTCCGGGTGTCGGGCTATTTGGCCGAAAGTCGTTAGGCCGAATGGGTCATAAAGCCAAATTTCATTAGGCCAAATGGGTCATTCGACCGCATGTATGCATTGAGTATGTATGGAGGATGATTGACGAACTTCGTTTGGAACAGGAAGCTATTACGGCCAATTTCTTCTCTTGGATGATAACCGGTTTTCGTTGAATATCAGTTTTCGGCTAATTGGTTACCAGCAACCCAAAAACTGGTTTTCAGTGAAAACCCAAAGGTATAAATGAAAAAAGATTGTGTAGCTCTAAATAGAAAATTTCAAATTTTTCCTATTTATTATATTAAATGTGACATGCGCTGAGCTTTTATGTAGAATGATTTAAAAATGGTTGACTACCTAACTCTTTCTCACTCCTTAGCTACACCACAGCAATCCATTTTTATTTTTCTACCGGCAACACTCTCAAGGGTTAAGATTATTCTGGACACAACATAACTGAAGTCAACTTCCACTTATCTCCTTCTTTGGAAAATGCTTACGGTGGCACCGAAATGTTTCAATCTTGATGATTGTCATCATAAATCAGTGGATTGTGGGCTCTGGACGGGACAGTCCCTACCAACGAAATCCTTTTAGTACCGACCGCTACCAGATGGAGCTGTGTGTTCCCGCAAGCTCGTTCACTCCATAATGATACTCTGGAGAAAAGTTCATGCTGAGAGCGGGAAGCAAGTAATAAAATTAATTATACTTTGCCTTAACTCAAAAATATATATTCTAGCAGGAACCAACAGAGCTGAAGTCATTTCGGTCATATTTATGAGTACTGAGCAATCTGATAGTACCACTTGATGAGTTATGTCTAGTAAGAGAGGTACTGGCTATTCAGCTGGAATTTTGATTTGAACTTGCTGGCTGCAGCGAGATTGAATATTATTTTGATTATGGAGGTTTCAACCCTAGAGTTATTCACCTCTTTCTCCAGGATTGAATTCTCTTCTACATGAAACTAAAATTGTAGTTTAACCCTCAAAAAACCAAAGGGTCTCAGAGGCCCGGCTAGTTAAAATTTTCTAGTTTCAATGAACTTGTAATTTGAAATACAAATGATCGAGATCGAGCGTTTTCAGTCTTTCGATTCTCTCACTCGTAAAAACTAAAAAGAAGCTTTTGTTTTCATTGGGTCTTAGGAACGATGCATCTTGAAGTCACAATTTTAGCTTGCCTTTTTGAGGGTTAAAACCACTTTAAAACATTATAAAGTCAAAATTTTATCCCGAAAAAAGGAATTGTCTAAGAAAAAACTCGAACTGGTTTTATTCACGAATTTCTTTAATTCTTTAGACAAATGTAGAAAATAAATTCACGATGAGAGCACAATAATTGTTGCTCGTCAAAATCAACATTCTATCTCTCTGTAGCTATATCGTCAACATACTCAACTCTCCCGAAACTCAACGAAATGCTACATTATTTTTGATGTTATATAGCACATTTTCCATCTTTAGAACTTTTCAAGCATGTTTGATTGATGATTCCTCAAACGATGACAAGCTGTAATTAATTTAAAAAATCATAAATAATAAAAAAAAGGTTACCAGACCTTTCTGGCATAAAAAAATAGCAACCAACAAAAAAGGCTTCAATGAAATTCCTGGTGAAAGCACAACAATACACCGTAGCTCATTTCAGCTTCCGGTTGGTGTTATAAACCGAACCGCACCGCGCGGGCAAATAATAAAACCGAGAGGGGAAAACATCAGTCAGCCACGTTGTAAAACAATAACGGGATGCCTCTGGTGGGGAATAACAAATTGCAAATCCGATGCAAGCGGTAACATCGCGATACGGTTTTGTTTCCCTTTTATTTATTTCCTCTCCGGCGTAGCGTCGCGCGTGTGGGGCGCACGGGAGGGATTGCGGGTGTCGATCATTGCTGGCTGTTGCTCACATCATCATTTACACCATGAGCAGCGACAGTTTCATGCAAAGTGAACAAGTTGTTTAACGGTTAGTTACGGTAGGTTGAGTATATATGGATATAATGAAAAACCGATTCTGTCCGCCTCAGTGTAATACATACTTTTTATAACCAAGCAACCTGTGGGCGGGTAAAAAGCTTCAGAATAAAAATGATATCACAATACTTTGTATATTTGGCTGCTTAAGATCAGGGCCGGCGAAACACTTTTTGTAGTAAGATTCGGAGTGATTTCTACTCGAGGTGACGAAAGTTCAGAGATGGTGTTAGTGAAAGTAAAAAATTCTCGATAATACTTGATGGCTATTTGGAAATACCCTTTTTAACGGGCTGTGTGACTGACGACTCAGGGAAAATGTATTTGTTGATTACTGAAAATACAAACGTCCCACAGCTAAGTACCAACTACTCTATTCTTTTAAATTTCGTTGCATTAATGTTTTGTTTCCTCCGACAAAACCTGAATCCCGCATGATAGTGTTGACTAATGGGAAGGTATCTTCGACAACAGATAGCCGCTCTGGCTCAATGGAGGTCGATTTGAATAATTATCCGATGGCAAAATATTGCTGATAAATCTTCTTTTCGATATATATTATATTCATTTAATACAACAGGTCCCTGAAAGGTCTACTTCCGGACCAAATATAACCCATTTGTATATTTGTGTACAAAAAAGTATCTTGTCTACGTACCAGCATGGGAAGTAGAGATTGATGGTGTAGTCTCCAATCGAGGCCTTAATTGCAAAATATTGGGGTTGGTTCCTTCCCGAACCCTTTGCTTTAGTCAGTGAAAATTCTGATTTGCAAGCAAATGCGTTCAGCATAAATCGAGGAATATAAGAACTTTTCAATCAGTCTCATGTCGAGTCTTTCGTCGGATCTACTCTTCCAAACTTTGTTCTTTTGAACGGGGTTCGTCTACCTGTTCGCCTTTTTGTGCCACGGGGCATGCCGTCATTGCGAACATTTGGACCATTAGCTACTCAATGTAGAAACGTAGAAACCGCCCCCTTGTCCACTAAAGAGCGAGAGTCTGACAATCCCATTGAGGGAACATGTTCTTATGTCCCTATAAATTTTCGAAAAGAGAAAATCATTTCCTCTCCTAAACTACTTCGTAAAGGCCTGAGAGTGTTCTTGAATGGGTGCTATTTCAAAACCTAAGTAAGTGGCTCCTCATCGCGGAAATCTTAGAAATTAACAGGAATTTCCTCATGGGACATCAAAAACCTCAAGTGTTCCTAAATTTCATTCCTATGATTTTCCTAGGTTTAACACGAAGGTTTTTGGTTTACTTTCGACGTAGATCTTCCACGATTTTAACATTAGTCGCCAGGGCCGAGTTAATTCTCGATACCAGATATTGAAGTTGTCGGTTGTCAAGTCCGAATCAAAAGCCGACATTGTTGCCTTATACATCGCACCTCAGCTGGTTCAAGAAGATTTCAACTTGTCTTCACATTGATATTGACGACAATTTCATTATGATCATGACTACTCCACCACCACACAGTGGGACCAATCCAAAAAAACCTGTTTTAATCCACCTAGCGGTGCAATTGTGCCTTTCTCATTTATCCAAACTATGATTTAATGCCTTGTTACATTCAATATAACATAGTGGAAATATCTATTACATTCTTATCACACTTGATAAGCATATATAAGTGCACGACTGTTACGAACCTATATATTTATAGAGTTTAATCAGCGTGAGATCAATGTTGTCTTCATGTTAACTTCCTGGTGGAGAAGAGAAGGGATATAATTAGTGGGAGGGGGAGGATGCATCGGAAATCATCTAACTTATTTTAGTATACGGGATGGATGAAGAGAATGCAGGAGGGAGGTTGGTCTGAGAGAAAGTGAGAAAACGGGGGGGGGGAGGGGGTTTGAGAGGTAGGAGGTGGAGGAGTAGATGGAGGGTTCAACACCGAATTTCATATTATTGGTTCAAATTGGTTCAGTCATCACCGAAGTAGCTTTAGATCTGAAATATGCCCGGAACCCGGAACTTCCGGAATTATCGATATTGGACAATATATTCCAAAAATTTTTGATTCGCCTTCAGTGATCTAGGCCTGCGAATCAAAGTAATTTGGTATTCATTTCAATAGATTTTAAACCTATGAGGTATTACGATTACGATAAACCGGTACATATGAGAAATTACCATGTGACCGCAATAATCAACCTGTAACTCCGGAACCAAAAGTCAGAACTGAATGAAATTCAATAGCAGTCATTGAGAGTATTATATCATTTATTTGAAATCAAGTTTGTAAAAATCGGTTAAGAGTTTGTTGAAAAATAGGCGTGAAATCAGCTCGGGATCTTGGCGAGTTTCCCGGGAGAATTAAGATCCGTCATAGGTGACCAATGTGGTCAAAACTACTTTGATTGGTAATTATTGATCTAGACCCGCAAATCCAAGTAATTTTGAACGTTTTTGAATATGTATTACATCATTCGAACATAATAGGGTTACCAATTTATATGTGTATTTACTGTGTGACTGCACTCTTCAATCCGTAACTCCGGAATCGAAAGTCCGATCAACTAAAAATTCAATAGCGTCTTATGGGAGCGTTATACTAAGTTTGTGAAAATCGGTGCAGCCATCTCTGAGAAAATTGAGTGACATTATTTGACACATACATACACACAGAGACATTCTGCGATCTCGACGAACTGAATCGAATGGGATATGATACTCCGCCCTCCAGGTCTCGGTTGGATTTTTGGAGTGATTGCATAGCCTTTATATGAGAAAGGTAAAAGGTGGGACAGAACCTATTTGAGGCCTTAGATGTCATTTTAGAGCCAGCATTTCTTTATGTTATTCTGCAACTTTTTAAATAGAATATTTTTTGGTTAGACTAAAGTAGAGTACCCGAGCAAAAAAAAAAAATCAAAAAATTTTTTTTGGGGGCGATGTCTTCGACAAAGTTGTAGAATATTATGTTTTGAATAACTTCTTCTAACAGACTTCATTTTTGAGGCAAAATTGTTGTTTTTATTATTATGACCTAAAAATCAGTTTTTCGACTTTTTCATGCTGAAAACCTTGAGTAATTAATTTAATATGTTCTACAAACTTACAGGTGTCACTAAAATACAACTTTTTGTTTAAGGAACTAATAACGTAAAATCAATATTTTGGCTTCTAAAACTATTTTTCATATAATTTGGATCTATTTTCATCAAAGATTTCTGTTTTTTGTGCACTTTTGTGCAGCCAAATTTTGGCTACTCCGATACTCTATTATTCCTAGAATAAATTTAATGTTACATAGAAACATGATATAGTTGGATGCCTTCATGTACGACGGTTTATAACGTAAAATGTGTTTATATTATTTTTAATTTAAATTCATTATTAGCTATTAACAAAATGTTACATTTTACACGCATCTACCAGCATGTATAACACATTGAGTTGATAAATTACGGTTACAATATGGAAAAGTGAAAATGGAGGTTACACTGCAGAAGGGCAACGATTTCGGCTCAAAAATAAATGTTCGGTATGTATATAGTATTTTTAACAAAATTGTTCCAAATACAATATTTGACAACTTTGCTAAAGTCCTCAATCATCTAAAAATAAAAATGATAGAATTATATTGTGAATATTTTTCCAAATACACCTAGGTTGTATAATATCTAAGGCCTCAAATAGGCATTGTTCTACTTTTATGAACTTGTAGAACTAACCTTATTGGTTAAACTAAAGTAGAAATTCCGGACTTAAACAAACAAATTTTGTTTGAATGGTTGAGGTCTTCAGGAAAGTTGTCAAATATTGTATTTGGAACAAATTTGTATGTATATGGATACTCTAGATTTATTTTTTGAGCCGAAATCGTTATCATCTGTCAGTTTAACCTCAATATTTTTATTATTACTTTTTCATATTGTAACCTTAATTGATCAACTCAATATGTTCTACATGCTGGTATGTGAGTGTAAAATATAATATTTTGGTAATAGCTAATCATGTATATAAATTAAAAATAATATAAACTCATTTTAAGTTATAAACCGTCGTACATGAATGGTCACCCAAACAATGCGTCCAACTATATCCCGTTTCTATTTAATATTAAATTTATTCTAGGAATAAGTTTGGCTGCACAAAAGTTCAAAACACAAATCTTTGATGAAAATAGATCAAATTTATATGAAAAATAGTTTTAGAAGCCAAAATATGGATTTTACGTTATTATTTCCTTGAACAAAAAGTTGTATTTTAGTAACACCTGTAAGTTTATAGAACATATTAACTTAATTAAGATTTTCAGCATAGAAAAGTCGAAAAACTGATTTTAAGGTCATAATTATAAGAAAAAACTACAATTTTGCCTAAAAATGAGGTTTGATGTCTGTGGTATGTTAGAAAAAGTTATTCAAAACACAATATTCTACAACTTTGTCGAAGACATCGACCCTCTAAAATTTTTTTTGAGAATTTTTTTTTCTCGGGTACTCTACACTCGTCCAACTAAAAATGTTCTACTTAAAAAGTTGCAGAATAACATTGTGAACATATGATACGAAGGAATTCTGGCTCTAAAATTACATCTGAGGCCTCGAATAGGTTTTGTCCCATCTTTGTTGGATTGGTCCCACTGTGCACCGCGTCCAAGCGCGTTGAATTTAGCATTGTACTCGACCTGAATTTGTGTGCCTATTAATTGGAACATCCCTTATATCCGAAGCAATCGAATCAAAACAAGAAATTGCTCCGATGGAAGCATACAACGTTTTAACTGGCTTGATTTTCGATACTGCGATTAAAGATCAGACGAAACCAGATCCAGCGCAAACAGCAGTGGACGGTCTCCCACTTCATGGTGGGTGAAAAGCACTCAGTATTGTATGCGACAGGGGCGGATCCAGAAAAAATTTGTACATTGTTCAGTATGTTATACGTCAAAGCCTCATTTATTGAAAATTAGTTTTGGTGGTCAAATTTGATTTGAAATGATTTTGAGTTTGAAACTAATATAAAATTGAAACTAATTTAAAATTTCTCAACCAGTTGAAAATTTTCAGTGGGGTCCGGACTTCCAGGATCCTCCCCCTGGATCCGCCACTGGTATGCGAAAAGGTCGTGTAATGACTTTTTAAATTACTCCCCGTATGAAGCAGTAGAGTGCCCAGAAAAATGATGAATTTTTGAAAACTCAATCGGCCCACCCCTGAGTCGATTCCTAGTCCCACCAGGAGTACTTGCTCCAAATTTGAAGCAAATCGGACAAGTCTAGCTACCGGACCAACGTGCCTGAAGTTTGTATGGGATTTTTCGACAGTTTACATGGAAAAAACACACTAACTCGCATTGTCGCCGCTAGGTGGCACTGTATGCATAGTATTGTCATTGTAAGTGAAAATAAGAAAGATCATTTAATTGTGTACAACTTTGTTGAAGTTATTAAACTTTTAACGAAGTGGTGTCTGAGTCAGTTTTGCATGGTTGTGTAAAGGTACTCGATTCCCGCCAACTATACATTTTTGTAAGACAATGGTTAGATATAGCTGAACAGTATGTTCAGAAGAATTGTAGTACATAATACGAGTTATATTTTGGTTAGAACATTTTAGTTCTACCTGTGACCGCATAGAGGGCGCCAGCACTAACTTTTCATAGAAGTGAGATAGAGTATCGAAATGTTCGGAAGAATTATTTAAAAATGCTTGTTCTACAACTTTGTAGAAGACACCTAATCTCTATCTCTTTCCGTTGAAAAGTTAGTGTTGGCGCCCTCTATGCGGTAAAATGTGGAACTAAAATTTTCTAACCAAAACATGACGCGTATTACTTACTATAAATCTTCTGAACATACTATTGAACTAAACCTAACCATTATCTCACAAAAATGTTTAGTTCGTGTGAATCAAGTACTGATACACAACCATGCACTGCTAGGCCCCATGCAAAACTGACTCAGACATCACTTCGTTAAAACTTCAATAACTTCTTTTAACAAAGTCGGATTCACTAGCAGCCTTCGACAAAATGGTAGGCAATTGAATGTTCTTTCTTATTTTCACTTACAGTGATAATACTATGCATACAGTGCCACCTAGTGGCGAAAGTGCGAGTTTGTTGGTTTTCTCCATGTAAATTGTCGAAAAATCCCATACAAACTTCAGGCACGTTGGTCCGGTAGCTAGACTTGTCCGATTTGCTTCAAATTTGGAGCAAGTACTCCTGGTGGGACTAGGAATCGACTCAGGGGTGGGCCGATAGGGGTCATTTTTTTCCTGTCACTCTAATGAAGCAGTACCCACAAGGTTCCTCTGGGCCATGGGTGGTATATTTTTGGACCGGAAACAAACTGGTTGATACATTAAAACTTTCTCGGGATCTGACTGCTAACTACCCGGCCGTAACTCAGATAACACGTGTTCGGGAAAACAAGATGCGTGTTGTAGTGAATGATCTCGGTCAGGCGAACGAGATTGCTTGCTATGAGCGCTTTACGCGGGAATTTAAGGCGCACATACTTGCTATGGCCGTAGAAATCGATGGGGTTGTGTCCGAACCGGGCCTGAAATGCGAAGAACTTTAAGGACCCTTCACTTCAACAGATTAAGATCTTGGAATGTAAACAATTGTATACTGCAAACACCAAGGGAGGTAAGACTACCTGCTCTCTATCAGGCTCGCTTCGGGTGACCTTCGCCGGGTGTTCTCTTCCCAACTACATCCTCCTTCGCCTACCTGTTCTCCTGTTTGTACCGCGGGTCATGAGCTGCAAAAATTTCAAGCAGTTGGGCCACACAGCCAGTGTGTTTACTGCGGGGGCCCTTTGCATGCTCTTAAATCATGCCCCGCGTACAAACAGCTCAGGGATAAAATTAAACACTCCCTTGAGGAACGCTCGAAGCGCTCTTATGCAGAAATGCTAAAGAATGCTTCGCCATCTGTCCTGTTTGAAAATCCCTTTGCTGGTTTGGCTCGCGTTGAGCAAGAATCTGACGACCCTCAAGAGGGAATATCTCTCGTTAACCCGGGAGAGTCCAGAAAGAGGAAAAATATTGCCTTCCCTAGACTACCTCGTAAGGGTCCCAATCCCAAGATGTCCTCCTCTGAGAGTGCGCTGACAACATCTAATAAATTCAACGGAAGTGCTGCCCTAAAGCCGAAGCAAGTTGCTCCAT
Organism: Topomyia yanbarensis; assembly: GCF_030247195.1. NCBI lineage: Eukaryota > Metazoa > Arthropoda > Insecta > Diptera > Culicidae > Topomyia > Topomyia yanbarensis. Next base: position 191,216,286 of record NC_080671.1, on the reverse strand, counting down.
GAGTTGGAAATTTTAATTCTAGCAAGGAGTATCCTCCACTTCCAGGGACACCAAAACCCCAAGTGTACCCTTTTTTCAAACAGACACTCAGTCCAATAACGGATTAATGAAATTTTCTGACATCGTGGACTTAATTTTCACAGTTTTCAATGTTACTGATCCTTTTAAAAGCATTCTGATACATTTTCTCCCTATAACATTTTTGAAGCAGTTGACTGCTAAATGACCCCTCCTTGCAGCGATCGTATCCTTCGAGGGCTAAGTCATCAAACGAGGTCACCGATTCGATCATTGTCTTACAATGGAATTGAAGATCCTTCCGAAAATCGATTCCTTCAAATTTTTTCTAAACAGTTTAAAATGTGATGTTTTCGCATTATGTGAAACTTGGTTAACTTGGTTAGCTGTCTTCATGATGATAATAGATCAACATTAATCCAAGATCTTTGCGACAATTTTAACATCTTAAGGGGTGGTAAGGGTTTCAGCGTTATAAAAACACTATTTTTGCGACTTTTTTAGAACTTTGCGTGAAGCAAATTGATTTAAACTTTTGTACATTACAGTATATTATTTCAGTAACATGCTGTAATTTTTCCATGCAAAAATATCGGCAAGCGACTCGGTGACGAAGCTTTTTGTAGAACGTCTTTGGAAAAACATGATTTGCGGTGTTACCTGCCATTTCAAAACTACTGAACCAATTTCTTTCAAACTTTGCATACACATTTTATGTAAAAAATACCTAAACCCTACGTTGATTTTTTGAGATAAATTTTCAAATAAGGGATTTTTTTACTCATTTTAAATAAACATTACTATTTTTCATGAAAAAATCAGCGATTTTATGAGTAAACACCGCCTTAGATAAAAAATTATCCTAAAACTCAACGTAGAGGTTAGGTATTTTTAATATAGAATGTGTATGCAAAGTTTGAAACAAATCGGTTAAATAGTTTTTGAATGACAGTGAACCCCGCAAATCATGTTTTTTACACAGACGTTCTACAAAAAGCTTCGTCACCGAGTCGTTTGTCGATATATTTGCAAAGAAAAATTTCAGTGTATTTTTGAAATGATATGCTACTATAATGTACTAAAGTTTTGATAAATTTGCTCACGCAAAGTTCTAAAAAAATTGCAAAAAAAAAAGGTTTTTTTTCACGCAGAAACCTTTACCCCTCCCCCTAAAACACAGGAGAAATGACGCGGATTCTTACACCTCCAGCACGCGCAAGCGCGTTGGGTCTATCGCTATGTTCGACATCGCTACAGTTAGATTGCATATGGAAGGTGATCCCTGATCCCCACGGTAGCGATCATTTGCCTATCGTGATTTCAATTGCTAATGGTTCAAGACCATCAGAAACTATCAATGTCTCGTATGACCTCACACGGAACATCGATTGGAAGAGTTACGCGACCGCGATATCCGTTAAAATCGGATCCACTCAAGAACTTCCTCCTGAGAAAGAGTACAGGATTTTGGCCGGCTTGATTCTCGTCAGCGCGAATCAAGCTCAGATTAAACCAGTACTTGGTGCGAATACCCAAGGATGGTCTCTCACACTTTGGTGGGACAAAGAGTGCTCAGAGCTGTACGCGGAGAAGTCCACTGCCTATGTCTTCCGGGAAGACGGGTTACCCGCAAGCTATTAACAGTACGCGTCGTCAGAAAGGCGAATGAAGAGTCTAATGAAAGCCAAAAAACGCAGTTATTGGCGCCGGTTCGTCGACGAGTTAACGAGAGAAACAGCGATGAGTCCTCTTTGGGGTACGGCTCGATGTATGCGTAACCGAAACAGTTCCGACTTCTTGCTACTTTAAAATTATAATTAGTTTAAAATTTCTTAACGGATCTTCCTCCTCGATTCGCCGCTGGTTTCAAGCGATGTTTCAGTGTCGACACATAGTAACTCAAAATCGTGGCTGTCGATCCATTGTATGTACTATGTGCAAATCGTACTGAATATGTAATATACATTTCCACCATTGTATTGAACATAATGAGCCATGGAATCGTAGTTTGGACAAATGAGAAAGGAACAATTGCACCACTAGGTGGATTAAAACAGGTTTTTTTTCAAGCCACACAACACAATTCATAGCACTAACGTTCTAAATACGTTTATGATAAGATATGTCCAAATTCACGATAAAGATGTCAAATTTGTCGTTACGAGATGAGGGTCTTAAAAAGAACTTCATTCCCGTAATATATGGATCCGCCCACATGTAAAGAAAACAACTTTGGAAGACATGGTAACAATTTCGGAAACCATACTTTTACAATCCAACCAACCCTGTTACTGGGTTCTTATACAATCCACTGTAACTCGACACTCTCTTTTCTCGCCAATCTAATATAAGACATTCACATGCGTCAAATGAAAAGTTAAGGCACACGAGATATGTATCATCATTGTTAACAGTCACACTTGTTTTAGACTCCTAATTGTATATGTGCGGTATTCAAAAGCAAGTTTTTTTCAAAATACTTGATTTACGGAATTCGATTGAAATTATTAAAAGACCGACATTCACCACCCAATTTTCCGAAAGCAATCCGCTTTTCAATGTTATCAAACCGAGCGACTGAAATCGTCCCACAAATAATCCCCCAAAATAAACTCTTTCGGTCGTTGGCCGCTAATCCCGCAGTAATACCCGGAAGAACAAATAACCTCCGGATCGTGATTGCAAATAGTACGGAAATTCCTGTTTCTCAAAGTGGATAAAAACCGCGAGTCCCGAAAATCCAGGTCACCGGGAATGATTTATTTAACAATTAGTATGAGAAACGAGCATCCTCGGTGTGTGGGGGTGCTTTTTTAATGCCCGACCGAGCGGAAAGACTGTCGGGTTTTTTGGTGCGCTATTGCTGTGGTTGTCCCAAACGGAACTAGATTGTGGGGGAGGGGAAGGAATTGCTACTGATGGAGAAAAAAATAATGTCCGAGAACAACCGCCATAGCAGGTAGCAGGGAAAGATTAAAATTGTGGTAATTTAATTTGCTCGACGTTAGCCAACGCAGGCCCTTTTGGCGGCAGCTCAGTGCCGGTTAGAAATTTGCCCATTTGACCGACACCCGGGAGGAAAAATCACAGCAGGAGATGTGGGCAAAACATCCGGCCGCTAAGCGACAATGGGAATCTCGGAAGCGAAGTTACATCGTTCCGGACAGTGATGTGGGGATGCTCATTGTGCGGCAGATTCTGTGGTGGTCCATGATTGATAATGAGTTGGCACGAAAAAGTTGTAACGCGGAGTTTTAAATTATAAGTTACCGACAGTAAATATTTTCTAATATTTATAGTTTCAACATCTGAGAATCTAACAAATCGTTGAAATACCGAATATTTTAACATAGTACACAAAAATCAGAGGTTTCATATCATCCGCCATGTTCGTATAATTGAATAGCTGTCTATTTTAGAATAAACATGTATAATTAACTAAAGCCATCCCTACAGGCAAGAAACAGGACGGTGGTGGGTATTTTTTGTCAAAACTCTCCCCAGGGAGAATTCGTGTTTTTGTGTGTTTGCTTTGTCTCAGTGCTACTGGACGTGTCGTTAGCGCTGTTGTTTGATAAACGTTTAAATATTAAATTCACAATCCTTTATGTATCGTGAAACGTACAGTAGCTATTTCTCTCGTCGGGTGGACAAATGACACCGCGCCTAGCTGTGAAGTGAGATTTCATAACGTCACGCCACACCAAACGACACGAACAGTCACAACGTTTATTTGCCGCCAGCTTTTTTTCCTTGGCCATTCGGTTGTGTGTTTTTTTTTCTTTAATACTGTTGCCTTGGATAGAATCATTGCTTTGCTATTACGTTGCCTCACGAAACTAGACCTTGTCAATGCAATGGGAGTAGAGGTTTAGGTATAGGCATGTATGGGTTTTTATCTTAGGGTCATTCACTATTTCTTTCGACTTACAAAAATCTGTTACACTGAAAGAGGAAAAATTTTTAGAGTCGATTATTAGAGGTATCGCCATAGTCTAGGTATAGTGTCGACGCTGATGATGTCTTCCCGCTATCTGTCGATTAGTGTTTCTATTGTGTTCGTGTTTCTCTGGTTTCTCAGTTAACACTCAATTAAGTCACAGCCACAGTTATGTTCTTCAAATTCATTAATTTCGATTTTAACTCACTATAAAAAGGAGGAAAACAGCTATTTTCATCTTTGTGGACTGTCCCAGTGAGTGTTTCTTCTTTGACCGGACTGACACAATGTTTGAGGAATTATGTGAATACGACGACATTCATAATTTATTACAGGCTTTTCGGAAAGGAGGTGGGCTTATTTATAACTGCGGCATTTTGTGATATTAGAAAAGAAAGTTGGAGGGGGAGGCGATTGTTTAAACTAGGCCGTGACATACCCGCTTTTAGGATAAAACAACGGAGCGGGTGAGATGATTACTATAAGTTGTCCTCAAAATTGCGACAATTACTAACATACACCTATAAATACTAGACGTATAAATACTAGAATATTTTTCCATAATATACTCTATCAATTGTTCCAAAATAGAGATCAAATTAAGAAAAGCAACTTTTTAAGACTCGTTCCTTATAACCAAACATACATCAAATTGCTCTAAAAAATTATATGAATTCATAGCATAGTAATATGTGCAGTAGAGTGGCTCGCGGTTGTATGGGAAAACTTCAAAAAGATTTAAAGTAGCGGGCACAGCACTTTTTGAGTTCCTTTTGTGGTCCCAAATACCTGTGCAAAGTTTGGGAGCGGTTGGTTGCTTCCCGGGTTTGCGCATTGCGTTCAAAGTTTTTATGGGATTTTATATGGGGAAATTAATTATTTTGCATTTACGTTAATAAAGATCACTTTTTCACTCAATATAAAAAACCAGCTTTAAAAAACTATAGTTCAAATCTTGGTTAACAACTTCGTCGAAGACCGTAGCTACGAGTTTTCAATAAATAGTTATAACGATTTTGAAACTAATGGTAAAATACAAATGCAGAAATTGATTACTTTTTCAAACACTGCCGGTGCACCACCGACATCGACATTAAAAACTTAAATATATTGAATGAAATGTTCAGAATGAATTGCTGAATATCATAGACGTAGTCAGTAAATGAAAAGAAGAAGGATGGAGGGGTGCATGTGTACTCCGCAGTCCCTGTTTAGATTGTTTTGTATAATAATCATTACGTCCTTGTAAATGTCAACGACTGAACATTCTTAATATTTTGATAGACCCAAATATGAATCATACTACAATCTTTGTTAGGGTTGCCACCCCTCTGGGTTTGACCCGGAGACTCCGGTTTTCGGGAGCGATCTCCGGGCCTCCGTGTTTGACCCTAATTTCTCCGGGTTTGGTGGGAAGAAGCATAATCTCATGTTTTTTGAAATTGATTGATTCCTTGCAAAATATTTAAAGTCTAAGTTAACTATTACTCTGGTTCTAATTTATTTCGCCCGACTAACCCTTTGTTTCAAGGTGGCGAAGATGAGTTCACCAAATATTGCTGATTTCTTTCAAAAAGCAATGAAAATGGAAAACAAATTAAATTAAAAAAACTACAAATTAAGGAAAGTAATATTTCGCTATATGCTACAAGTGCCCACTAAGTCAAAATGGTATAAAAAAGTTATTTTGCTGCAATTTTACCAAATCACTTCACTGTTAGTGGTGCTTATCATCAGCTGCACCAAGGAATGTCAGATTTGTTCTAGTCCAACTGACTAGATCAACATCAAACGAGTTCTTCTCGTGTTGTTGCTACTCCTGCAGCGACCCTTAACTATTGGCTAGGGAGGTGAGTTTTGCCCCTTTGTTGCGACCTCTGGTGATGAATAACCGACACCGCTTCCCATGTGATGCCGCAGCCCTGTCTCCGTTGCTCTCCTTTTCTTGTTAGTTATGGGGGAGAGCAATGCTCGATCGACTTATCCTCCACAGCGAGAGTAGCTGATGCTTTTGTATTGGCACTTAGTCGGGGAAGTGAAATACTACACCAGATTAAACTGACAAAACAGTTCTTTGATTCCAATTTCCGTCTAGTTCCACTCAAAATCCACCACTCCCCAGGTCAGTGAAAATCTCCGGGTCAAAGCCTCTCCAGAAGTTGTAACCCTAATTTTTGTTGTGGGAAATAACATTTACAATATTTATAATTTACACTTACAAATTTTTGTGTTGTCAAAAACTAACTCAAGTCTGGAAATCGCGTTGGGTTCTAACCTGAAGCATCTTTCTGGTTCTCAAACATTACCTCTGTTTTACATGAACCTAATTCAATTTCATCACAAAACGTTAGTTTGAAATAACTATCCTGGTTTCGTTTCTAGATTCACAAACGAAAACGTCAATAGAAACAATTCCGAGACTTCAAGGAATCTAAGGATATGCATTTATAAAAATTCTAACTCTGAACGGCTAAGAAATAGGGTTTTAAAATATGTAAAACTTATAAACCGCTACCATTTTAATAGAGATAACAGTAGAGCCCTTAAATAGTAGCACTCAATCACGTAAGATTAATTTTTAATCCGGCGGTTTAAACCTGCGTTGAAGATGTGCTCCTTATGTTATACTAAACTATCTAAACAGAGAACTGGGGAGTACACAAGCCACTCCCCCTCTTGTTTTCATTTTCTGACTACGTCTATGTTATTCAGCAATTCATTCTGAACATTTCATTCAAAGGTACCAAGTCTCTGCGATGAATATATTCCCATATTGAACCATAAGTTTCAAAATCGTTATAACTATTTTTTGAAAACTCGTAGCTAGTTACGATCTTTGACAAAGTTATTAACCAAGATTTGAATTATTGTTTCAAAAAGCTGGTTTTTCATATTGAGTGAAATGGTGATCTTTATTAACGTAAATGCAAAATAATTGATTTCTCCATATAATATCTCATACAAACTTTAAACGCAATGCGCAAACCCGAGAAGCAACCAACCGCTCCCAAACTTTGCACAGGGATTTGGGACCACAAAAGAAACTCAAAAAGTGCTGTGCCGAAAAATGTCATTTTCGAGCCACTCTAATGTGTAGTGCACACATTTCTAAGCGCTATCTGACATAGATTCTATTCTTATGTTCCAAAGTGTGTGAAGCCTTAACGGACCGATAAGGTAGCAAAATACCTGAAAAACTGAAAAATTGGTAGCTAGGGCGAATTAAAAAAGATTTCGACATTGATGCGATATACGTTTCCGCATTCGTTCTGTGACCATGGTCGCAGAAATCGAAAAGATGTACCGCAAGATTGAAGTGCATCCCGCTGATCAGAGCATTCAACGCATCCTATGCCGCGTCTATCCAATGGATCCACTCAAAACCTACGAACTACGCACCATCACATATAGAACAACTTCACCACGGACGCTGCAGAAGCTGGCACAGGAGGAAGGAGATTTATATCCTTTAGTAGCCGAGGCAATTATCGAAGATTTCTACGTCGATGATTTACTTTCTGGTGCAGATAACGTACAAGCTGCCATAGAAAAACGCCGTCAGATATCAGCGATGTTAGATTCAGCCGGTCTTCCGATCAAAAACTTAGCTATTAAAACACTATACGATCTACAAGATGACAAGCTCGGACTTGTCTGGTACATAACGACCGATATGCTTCGGTTAAATGTCCAACTACCACTACATCGCCAAAATCTTCGACCAACTAAGCTACACGTTATGCCCTCGAGCAACTCCACAGTTTGTTGCACCACCAGCCGCTTCCAGTTTAGAGCTTCACTTCTTCTGCGCCGCATCGGATTCCGCATATGGTCCTTGCTGCATTATGTAAGTGGTGGTTGCCCACTACTCGGGTTATGATTGCCCAGCTAGCTCGGTCGGTAGAGCATGAGACTCTTAAACTCAGGTTCGTGAGTTCGTACTCCACGTTGGGGGCCAAATGTAAGTAGGGTTTGTCCACTACTGGGGTTCTTGTTTGCTCGGCGGACTCTTCTTTTCAGGGCGGCCTTAGTGACTCTACCGGAATTTTGGATTTTCGTAACAACAAAAAAAAGGTAAACAAGCAAAATAAATTATTTGTTTATTTGTTGTACCGTCACCAACAGACCCCTTGGCCCCAATGGTGGTTACTTAAACTAATTACATTTCAGAATACGCATTATTTTAGTTTTTATCGAATTCCTTGTCAGGTTGAAGTCAAAAGCCGTCGCCACACTGTTAAACACACGCTGGAGTCCGGTATCAGCGCTCTGGCGCCCATAGTTAGTTCTCCTGAACGGGACTCGCAGAAGAGAGTTATTGCGCAGAGCTCGAACGCGAGCTTGAAAATCGAGGCGTCCGAGGATTGTAGGGCCATTCACCCTGGCAGACAGTAAGTCCGAGACGAACAGGGCTCGAGAGCAGTCCCTCCGGATGCTTAGAGTATCGAGCCGTATTAACTGACAACGGTTTTCGGAGCTCGGCAGCTGAAATCTTTTTTGCCAAGGAAGATGTCAGAGTGCAAAGCGTATGAACCGGCGTTGGACAGCCTCGATTCTGTCGACACCGTTCTGGTAGTAAGGGTTCCAAATAGCAGAACAATATTCCAGTGTTGAGCGAACCAGCGCGCAATAGAGAGATTTTGAACAGTATACGTCCTTAAAGTTTTTCGCTATTCGGAAGATGAACCCAAGCTGTCTTGAAGCCTTATCCACAATGGATGATGTATGTGGTTTGAACGTTAGTGCCGAATTCATGATGACTCCGAGATCCTTGACGTTAGAGTGTCTTGGAATACTCGAGTCGAAGAGATGGTAGTTAAACTGAATCGTATGGCGTTTCCGCGTGAACGTAACGATTGAGCATTTGCTCGGGTTTAAAACCATTCTGTTTAGATCACACCACGTACTAAAGCTCTCCAATTCACTCTAAAGAAACTCGGCATCGGTTTTATCACGTATTTGTTGAAAAATTTCCTTGTCGTCGGCAAAAGAAAGGTCCTTGTAATTTGATGTTGACGTCATTAAAGTAGAGGAGGAATATCACTGGACCGAGATGGCTTCCTTGTGGGATGCCGGATATAGCGAAGAATGGTGCAGATAGACTGTCCTTAATGCTGATTTGGAGTTGCCTTCCATCGAGGTAGGAACGAAACCAGCGCAGTAATTGTCCATGAAAACCGAGTTTGTCCAGCTTCGCTATTGTGATATCATGATTGATTTTGTCGAAGGCCGCAGATAAATCCATGTAAATCGGCATCGGTTTGCAATCCGTCAGCGAATCCATCGAGTACATATGTTGTGAACGAGAGCAGGTTAGTCGTTGTCGATCGTTTAGGCATAAAGCCGTGTTGATCGTCTGCAATGTAGTGTTTGCAGTGAAAGAAAATATGGACTAAAACAACCAGCTCGAATACTTTTGATACGGCACTTAAACACGAGATTCCCCGATAGTCATCAATGTTTGATTTGTTTCCTTTGTTATGAACTGGAAATATATGAGCTGCTCTCCAGCAGGAAGGGAATGTTCCAGTAATGAGTGATAGCTCGAAGACTCGCCGAAGTGGTTCAAGAAGCCCGCTGATGCACTTTTTGACAAAAATCGATGGAACGCCATCTGGGCCCGGGAAACTAGATGCTTTCAGCTTGGAATTTGCTGTAAGAATGGCAGCATTATCGACACAAATTCGGTTGATGGTTCGTCCTAGAGAAGGAGTTAGATTTGAAGCGGCAGCGACTTGTTGTGGGGGAAGGTTCTCGTCGGAAAAAAACGCTTGAAAATTTGTCGGAAAACAATTGGCAAATTTCCTTAGTGTCGGTGCCTAAAACTCCATTTAATGACATACAAGATGGTAACCCGGAATCTTTTCGCTGCTCGTTCACATATTTCCAAAACGACTTGGGCTTGGATTTCAGTTGACGTTCGACGTTTCGCTGGTATCTAAAAAGGCACGTCTGCTTTGCTGTTTGTATTCGTGTTTGTATGAGTTGAAAGTAGTGGTTTCGTAATGCAAGTGTCTTATGCTTCGAGAACTTTTTAAATGCGGCTCGTTTGGCAGTTTTTAATCGTCTAAGCACTGTTGATTGCCAGGGAGGGTGTTGATTTGTGCTGACTGGTCATTTTGGCACATGACGGTCGATTAGGTAGTTAAGAATATTAGAAAACATCATCGCTGCTTCGTTCGCGTCATCATTGTTAAGATTTTCGTCCCAGTTTATATCCAACAGCGTGCTAACGATGCTGTCGCAGTCAGCGTTTTTAAAATCGTAGACGATAGAGCTTGAGACGTCTTCAAAATCCACTCCTAGGTTACCAGCGAGTACAAGATGTAGTGGGGCATGATGGCGCACATTCTGGACTAAAGGTGTCGGAGCGGCGCAGCAGTACGGAGCGTAGTCCCGGGCACTTACAAAGCAGAGATCCAATGTACGTCCATTCTCGTTGACGATATTATTAATTTGCCGAAGAGTTGCGCTACTGTAGTTGTCCAAGATACAACTGGCATTGTTGATAAGCACAGACTTTTCGATATCCAATCGAAGAAATCCATTACTTGCCGGGCACCAGGTCAAGCCAGGTAAGTTGAAGTCGCCCAGTATAATAATATCATCAAACGGGGCAGCGATCGAGGTGATGAAAGAAACGGAGGAAAGATGTACATCGATCAGGCTGTAATCACGAATTCGGTCAGGTGGAAAATACACGACACACAGGAAGAGATTAATTAATTAATTAATTAATAATATTAATACAGGGTGTTTGGTTCATGGTTAAGAATCTCTCGGGGGGTGATAAACTGCCATATTTGGAGAAAAAAATTGTTCTACACATACCATCAAATCTCAACCGTTACAGAGTTATTGAACTTTTTGTGTAAAAAACTTATTTGTCTTAAAATACCTCTAACTTTAAAAGTATACTTTGTATTTTAAATGTTTCAGTTCCATTCGAAAGGTGAGAAAATTTTATATTGAATGGTGTTCTCATATCTTTTAAGTAATTAGTTTTAATTACCTTTTAACTGTAAAGTAGTTAAAAGTTAGTGTTTTTGAGGAGGTTTTTGCTAATTTTCTCGAAATAATGAAGTATGATTATAGCAATATCCAGTATCCAAAAGTTGAGTTTTAGGACGATTCATAATTTGTTCTTGGACGTCATATTTCTATCTCTTCTCATTTCTTAGTAATTTCATTACTATACTTTTCCTGTAACCGACTTGCAAGTGCTTAAAAGACTCTAATCTAAAAAATATGCTTCATATCATTATTTACAAGATTTCGTTGGAAAGCTGAGAAAATTTCCTATCAATGTATGTACAAATGTCTTTTAGTTAAGTGTACTAAATGATTTTTTACTAACGAAATAACTCAAAACTATGTTTTTTTGGAGAGTTTTTTAATTATTCTAATTATTAATCAACAAAATTTATCGTTACTATTGTTCATTTGATGCCCCTTAATGTTCTCTATAACTTTTAATTTGACACTTTATCTACATCTCTTTTCATTTTGCTGCTATTTAATAGTTAACACAGCATGAGCTCGCCACAAATGTAGTAAGTTCGAAATCGTTATTTTTGCATATGAAACGATGTGATAAAAACGATTTTGTGTCGAAACCAAAAGAGATAATTGAATGGAGTCAAAGAAAGAACTGTAGAGCTTGCTGAGATGCATTATTTCCATGATAATAATGGTGATGTTTATAATTTACTATTTTAAGAAAATTAACGAAAATGCTAATAATAGCACTAACTTTAAACTAATTTACTTTTAAAAGAATACTAAATTCACTTAACTGAAAGGTATTAATATATTTTTCACTGTAAAATTTTCCTGGCTTTCGAATAAAAAGAAAAAAAGTACAATAAGTGCCGTAATTTTTCATTTAGAGCTGGTACTTGTGAAAATAACATAAAACTATCCAAGTTGAATAACCCAGAATCATGAAAATAAGAAAAGGTAAGTGTATCATGTCAAAGAGCAAATTAAGCAGCTCATCAAGACTAACAATTTGAATTATTAAAATGATGAGGTTAACTATTATGATTTTCAAGAAATGAACGAAAAATCGTCTGAAATTGTTTAATTTTCAATAAATTACTTTGAAAAGGCTATTTAATCTCATTAGCTGAAACATGTGAGGGCATCACTCAATGCGAAATTTTCTCACCTTTCGAATGGAACTAAAACATTTAAAATACAAAGTATACTTTTAAAGTTAGAGGTATTTTAAGACAAATAAGTTTTTTACACTAAAAGTTCAATAACTCTGTAACGGTTGAGATTTGATGGTATGTGTAGAACAATTTTTTTCTCCAAATATGGCAGTCTATCACCCCCCGAGAGATTCTTAACCATGAACCAAACACCCTGTATATAATAATTAATAATTTTCCCGACTTTTATTCTCCTCTGTTCTGCACACTTAGATAATGCTGCTGGTGGCGGGAATGGGTTGCAGTTTCTTATCGCTTCCGACTGGCCGGGCTTCCCAACGGCCACGTTCTCCCTGCTGCGAATGCCGGTTATAGTTGGCTGCTATCTCAGCGGTTTTTAGCTGTTAGCTATGGAGGTGAGCTTGACTCCTTTGTTGGAACCTCCCTAGCGACGTTGGCGAACTAACGCCGGATCGACTTGCTCGCCGCAAGCGACCCCGCAAGTCACCGCAATGCACTTCCCAGGGGGAGCCTTTGTCCACCCTTCTTCGTTCTCCTTGGCGATTAACTGTGGAGGAGAGCTAGGCACGTTCGACTGATCCTCCACAGTGAAAGCGGTCGGCGATTGCTCCTTATTGTTTAGCCGGGGAAGCGAGAGCGCGCCTTAGCGGTTAGCTTACCCTCTATGGCGAGCCAACACCACACACTTCACTTGTGCGCGAACCACGGGCCGGCACTATTTGACGGTTCTATACCGTCGTCGCACGCGCGCACTGAATACTGCCTTCTAGTGGCGGGAAACTGTCCCGAAAAATAACTAAATTTATCTGGACGTCCGTTTGATGCCGTGGCCCGTCACTTTCTAAACTATCACTGCGATGGCAGCCTTCCACTCGACTAAAACAAAACCAACAAATCGTCTTGGTGCATAGATGTCATCGCCCTTACAGCATATCCAGCAACCAATTGAACAGTAAATTGAGAACGGTGACCTAACTAAACCCTTATTTATCTACAATTGTACAACAAAAATTACTACACCTATCACTTACACAAAACCGTTCACAAACGCGAAACTGCAAAAATTTACAAACTAAATGTGAACGCTATCGAACAGCGGTGAGCTTAACTTTAAGTAAACAAATGCTCTCTACGGAGTATATACACAAAAAAAGGATATATATTCAGTGCTAAATTGTTACCCTGACGGGTTACAATTATTCGTATCGAGAAAGAGGGCGCGTCAAGTTCCAGTTACTGACATCGAGGTCGAAGGTGCCTCCTACAAAGCCTTCCATCGCAAGACTTGGATTGTGTGCAGCTGTGTTGGCCACCATATTGTATCCTAAGTTGACGCATGCCATCAAAATTCCCTCCAAGATTTTCTTCTGGTCCGACTCGACTACTGTTCATCAGTGGCTAAATCATCACCGAATCGTTGAAATACGTTCGTAGCCAATCACATCTCCACCATACAAGCCTCTACAGAAGGATCCATCTGGAAACATGTTCCGGTTGCACCCTGCAGATGAATTATCCCGCGGTCTACAACTAGTAGAACTTCTAGCAAGATTAAGATGGTGGAACGGCCCAATTTAGCTAGCTCTTGCTCCATGTCATCGGCCTTACTCATTTATTCCAGAAGATGAAGTGTCCGCCGTTATAGAAGAAACTCGGAAGGTCGCTCTGGTTTCTTTAGCTACATCCACGGCCAACTCTGCTGATCACCTGTTTGCCCGATTCTCACAAACTGCGTCGTATGGTAGCGTATTGTCTGAAGTACATCCGGTCACTGCGAGCCACCACCCAACAATCCACCGGAGAAACATACAATGTTCTCACCACAGTTGAGTTACCAGCAGCAGACCACGCAACTAGATCGTTTACCTCAAGCCCAGCTTTACTCGGAGGAGTTTGTCGGTGAATTTAACCATCTAGCTACAAGGAAACCATGAAGTCATCTCAACTAAGATGGTTGAAACCCTGCATAAGCAAGGGCGGTATCATTCGTGTCGGAGGACGCCTATCGAATGCTAAGGTTCAAGAGAGCATTAAGCATCCGATTGTCATTTCTGCTAAGCACCCACTGGCTGAACTGCTAGCCAATCATCTAATGCTTCAGACAGAAGCCAATTCTCGTTCAACAAGCAACAGCTGATTTGCCCACATCACGAGTAACGCCAGCACGCCCATTCTCAATTAATGGCGTTAAGTACTGTGGTCCAGTCAACCAATTCATCCTGCGCTGCCATCACCGGGACGCCTGTTATACAGTACTACGGAAGCACTCGAGCGCTCTGGCGCAATCGTGCTACCAGCCAGCGACCAGCTTAGTTGCGCCTGCCCTGCGTTCGGAAGACGTAATGGGGTCTTCCGAACTCCCTTCTCAGGCGAGTATTGTGCTTTAGACGACGATCCACTACCTGACAACCTTTTAGTTTCCAGCTTGTACATTATGTTCGGACAATATGCTGGGACACATGACTGGCGTTGACGGTTTGCGGTTGTACTACGAAAACGTCAGAGGGCTAAGGACGAAAACCGAGGACGTGTACTTGGCTGCAGCTGACGACGACTACAATATTTACGTTCTGACAGAAACTTGACTTGATGTTGATGATGTATTACATCTGTGTAGCTCTTCGGGGATGGTTACACGGTTTATCGTGCGGATCGATGCTATAGCAACAGTGGCGGAGGAGTTTGGATCTGTGTTTCTTCCGCAATTGTTTCCTGTGAATTTGGTGTGGATAGTTCACCATGCATCGAAGTTGTTTGGACAAAGATTACCACGTCGATGAAGTGCTACTTTACCTGTAATGTTTATATTCCTCCAGAAAAAAGTCTTCACTGCAATATTATGCATCTCCATCTAGACTCTATACAATGCATTTCTTCTCGGGATAGTCCTTGATGATTTCACCAATCAGGACTTATGTGGATAGCTTCTGGGCATGGATACGCTTACCCTAGCCCGTTATCCTCGACAACTAATCCTGCCAACCGTTTACTACTGAACGGGATGGTTTTCCACGGACTAGATCAAGTAAGCACGATCTCCAACCACCAATCTCGTTTTCCTGACCTCGTGTTCGTGAACGGGATAGCTATGTCTGAATTTTCTGTGAGTAAAGCTTCTGATGTGATCGGTTTTTTTGGGTAACTGTCATCCCGCATTAGAAATAACAATTTCTACTAGTAGCACCCTGCAATACGAAGAAGCTTTAGCTGTGGATCGTCGTAAATTTTGCATTGCACCGCTCCCTACTGCTGACCAACTGGAGTGTACTACATGATCATATGGATATAGATGCTGCCATTGACCTTTACAACCGACTACTGCTTGACTGTGTTGAAACATCCGTGCCTAAATGCCAACCTCCTAAGAAGCCTCCATGGTCTAACGACATGCTTCGGAATCTGAAACGTACTCATGCCAAAGCTCTTCGCGCGTACACAAATCGACGATGTCGACTATGTCGATACGAAAAGAAAAGAAACTGGCCCTGCACCTAATATGGTTTACAATGACAAAATAGCGACTACGAATGCGGCAAAGTGATCAATATTTGCCCGTTACTTCTCGAGTGTTTCCACGACTGATGTGCCATCTGCTATCGAGCTCGAAAATGCGGTTTGTGATGTTCCCGTTGATGCTGTGGACATGGATGTATTCACAATTTCAGAACAATCGGTTCTCGCTGCAACTCAGAAAACTAAATCGTAGTTTGGTCCAGGTCTAAGTGCTATGTCTTCTGTGAAAAAATGTTCCGATATTTAAGCGATCCCACTGGTACACCTTTTCAATATGTTATTTCAGCAGCAAAAATTTCCTTATGAATGGTTCGGTGATGTTTCCGGTGTACAAAAAGATGACAAATGCAAAATCGAAAATTATCGTGAAATAACTCATCAACGAGGCACTGTTCTCAGTTAGCCGACACTACATTAGCACTTGTCAGCACGGTTTCTTCCCCGGTAGATCGGTTTAGACGAACCTGGTCTCTTTTACGTCCTTCTGTACAGAACAAATGCCTAAGACTATCAGCACCGGTGCGTAAGCAAATGCGTGTGTATTTTGATTACGCTAAACGATAATATTTTATTTAGACACCCGTTTTCGCACCGGTCGTTGGTAAATAGATTGCCAAAATAATAATCTGTTTTTACACCGGTAGTTGTTATTATAGTTACGTTACATTTTTTTGCAATCATGCAATAAAATAATCGTTTTTTTAATGATATGGACTTTATTCAGTGAAAAAAATATTGCTAGAAAGAAAATACATTTATTTATTGAATTCAATAAAACCATTTCAGTAACAAACATCGTTCTCTTTTCTAAAAATATTTTATTGCAATGATTGTAAAATTATTTAAACTGGAAATGTTTATTGAGATTAAAAGTTAATTATTGTTTCAATGAAAAAAATGCTCATACCATTAATTTTGCCGTTTGAAGCAATAAACATTGTATTATTTAATTGAATAAGACATTTTTTTGTTCAAATATGCTAAAATTCTCTATGTAATAAAAATTCTAAAAAATGTTATGGGTTCGGAACGGACAACGAATTCTAATAACTAATGTTTACCCAGAAGTTATTGTCTGAAGCACATACTACGGCCGCTCTGAATCAGGAGTGTAATGAAAAGGATCTCATGCTAGATATTACAAACAAACTTGCGGAGAAGGAACCTTTACGACCATTCAACGATTGTTTTGCGGAAACAGTTTATACGAACGATCAGTTTCGAATACGCTTTCGTTTTTATGTATTTCGAAGCCTTTGACGAGGAGCTAATACTATATTGAAAAACCAGAGAAAGTTGGGTTTTACCAAATTATACGGAAGCCATCTGACGTACGACCTTCAGACGCTGCAGTCAAATATATTCGGATGGGAGAAAAATTGCGCGTTAATGTATGTGACAATACTGCCATACCCCAGATAATAGACGTTTACACTGATATTTACATAAATTTTGTAGCCCACATGTCCATCAGCTGTGGTCATATTGTAGATAGCATAGCCGGGTAAACATATCTGGGTTTTAAGTATATTCAAAGGCAATATTGAATCGCAGAATAGTGGGCTTATTCATGAATACTTGGTACACTGGACTGTAACCATTCGAAATGAAAACATTACTGTACAACTTGGGCAGAACAGTATACAGTAAAACAAAAATAATTAAGTGATAGTATTTTATGTGTGGCTTCAATAATAATATTAACTTGCGTAAAATGCGTTGTTTTCCTAGGTTGCTACACGGAGCACGTTGTTATAGTAATTATATCTCATCTAACTAACCTAGAACTAGAATCAGGAATCAGTAGCGACTGGTTCAAATAGCACGTTCCCCATGTTGATCGGAGATTTGTGCTTAAAAGACAATTATCAAAATTCACGTTGAGAGGAAGCTCCAAACCAATATTCACCAAACACATCTATTGCTCGAGAATAAAAGGAGTATCGTCAACTCTTTCGTGACTGCTGTGAATTGCGCTGAACCAACAATAGTTTCTCCGGAATTTCCCCTCAATGTTGATTTTGACCCATACCAAAAGTAATTTTACTTTTGCTATTAATAAATGACATCCAATTCAGATTGTATGTGTAAAACATATAAACACAGACTAACAGACATAACACTCAAAAACAAAGCTTCGCCCGCTTTAACGGTCATTTTAAATATATTTGTAGGTGGGACTGTGGCCACATTTGAAATTATGGCGCCACTGACATATGAACAAGCATATGGGGGATAGACCACTAGTGAAAAATTGTTCCCAAACCTGAGGGGTAACCCACCAGTAAATGAGTGTTTGGGACTGTGAATAAAAGGTGGAGCTAGTGTTCTGGGAAAATTGTCGGATCGATGTTTTTTGAGGGAATTCCCTCATAGTG
The DNA here is from genome assembly GCF_030247195.1 of Topomyia yanbarensis. Taxonomy (NCBI): domain Eukaryota; kingdom Metazoa; phylum Arthropoda; class Insecta; order Diptera; family Culicidae; genus Topomyia; species Topomyia yanbarensis. The sequence goes on along the minus strand of NC_080671.1, from coordinate 191,198,260 downwards.
CTATGTCTGTTAGTCTGTGATATAACTATCATTTTTAAGAAAACAACAATTAGTGTCTGTGGTATTATAGTCCCGTACAGAGGAATGCGCAACGCTGCCTAAAATGATGCCATCATCTTCTTTGTTTCTGGCACCCACAATTTTTGCTGTAACTTTGAGTGACTTCAACCGAGTTACACAATAAATTAATATGGAGTGAATTGAAACCCCACTGTTTCGTGGCTTATAGCACTTTATTCTTGATACTATTCCATGTAATTTATTTTACATTGTTACAAAAAAGCATAATAAACTGAATACAGTGTCTTGTTTCGACGATTGAAATATTTCGCCATGATATTAACTAACTAATACATTTCTTGCATGTTCTCCGAAAGATGAATATTTGTTTACTTTGCACGATAGGTAGCCATCTGACTGTTCGATAGGTAGATTTGGGTTCACTCTGTGCGAGCCTTTATAACATAAACAAGGCCTTTGGCAACAAGTAGCCGCTAGCCGGCGCTACTATCGGCCAATAGGCTTCCAGTAATCGATATATGAACTTTGCGTGCACCTATGGGTAAAGTAAAGTTCATTCGGAAATTCTGGTTGGTTCTAATTCGTATTCGTAATTCGTATTCCGGCTGATTTCCCGAAAAAGCTTAACTGTGTAGTATTCCGGCGCCAATAACACAACTAATTCTAATTACAATCGGTTGTATCGCTGGAGCTGAAATACTAACTACAAATACATCTACTTCAAGAAATAAACATTAAGTGCGTATCCTGGAGCAAATTGGTACACACGAATTTGTGGCAAGTTAATACAGATATATATTAACTGAATTCAACATTTTGTCGTCGATACGGTAATTCCAAAGATGGAATCATATAATGAGTTATTGCTCAAAAATTATAAATTTGATTCCAATTTATCAGTATGGCAAATGGCATAACACGGAGTCTTGCTTTCAAACAACGGTCCTGCGGGGTAGTGCAAAATTCTTAGCGTCAGCGATAAGAATTTTTCCATAATTCGAAGTAGCGTACTGTGTCTTCAACTTTTAACCCAAACTATTTGAAATTCTATTAGATCTTCGCCTGTCAAATGCATTGGCATCGATGCGATGAGCTGAAGCGACAATAATGTAATGTAATGTTCAGATGTGCTCTTTTGAATATCATCGATGTATTTCCCAAATTAGTCTTCGAATTGTTATATTTGTTTGTCTGTGCTTAGAACGAGCCAAAGCATCATCAGGTGTTTGCCATGGCCTGACACGGGTCTTAATCATAGGTAGGTTAAACAGTGGAACGTTCGAAATTTTTTGAACGTGACGTTCGCTGCTTACCAAATTGGTCATCAAATCCACATTCTTGTATCCACAGTTTGCATAAAATTGTCGGAGTAAGTCAAAAACTATTGCAACGAATTAACAAAAGTGACTATACTAGAATTATAGGACATTTCCACATTGTTCGACGCGGAATACTTCTAGTAAATTTATAATAAACGTCTTGAAACAAGCAATTTCATCGTCCAACAATAAATTATAAAGTTAATTAACATTTCGTGTTACTGTTTCTAAGAACAATATTAGAAATGTTAAAATGTATTCAAAATATCATTTTTATAAGTAAGTACCCAACCCCGTCTACTCCCGCCCTCCTCTTATTTACAGACAAGTGAATTGAATTCCAAGTGCATTCACGTTCATGCATTTCACTATACTGCCTATGATCGCAAGTCAGTCCCATAAAGATAGGAAATCCCATAGAAAACGGGGCAAATAAGCGATCTTGGGTAGTATACAGTCGTGATTCGCTGGTTGGGCCACAGCCTTGCCCAACTAACGAATTTGATTCGCTAGTTGGACCGACTGACAAATGTCAAAAACTCTCCAAAGGAGATGTTGGCAGTGTAAATGCATCTGTTCTTATCTCTAAATATTGTCAGATTGATTGTCAAAGTAAATTTGGCACGAGATTTTGACGTTCAGATGCTTTTTAGGTGGACAATGGTCCAACTAGCGGAGGTCCAACTAAAAAGCGGTCCAGTTAAAAAGTGTCCAACCAGCGAATCACGACTGTACACCACAACACAATATTATCCCTCGAAAATATGATGAACCACCGGATGAAATGAGATGGTGATGATGTAACAGGTGTGATCTGTGTCCTGCCATGCGTACCTATTAGCAATTAAATCCAGCGTTTTTGAACTAAGCGCTGCAGATTGTGTGATAAACCATTGTCGTTGTGATCTTCTTTTTACTACTGGTCCTGAATTAAAAACTTTGCGCGAGAAAAATACACGCATTTTCTTTCTTCTCGAATCTTAGTTTCCACAGTCCCTACAATCATCACCATTTGTTCGCAGCGATTTTCGATTTTCGTTGGAAACTATCATTAGCTTTCGTATTGACCTCCACATATAAAAATTTTCGGGTATTTGCAAGCTTCAAAGCCAATGAAATTCCGCTTCTTGCTTGCATCCTATCAATCGGATCCTGGGCCACATCATGCCCAGCTTGACATAATGCTACATCTTCCAGTTCAATCCAAGCTGCTTAGATGCACTCATTTTTACTTCCACGCAGAAAACATACAGCATAATCAAAACTGTGGGTAATTGAATACAAACAAATACTGTTCAATGTATCAAACGACAAAATAATTGGTGTGAATCGAGGTTTGAAAGTATATTTTCATTAAAGTTACAATAAACTTTTAATTTCAATAATTGTTTTAATTTCTGTAAACTTTAAAAAAATGTTAATGAATTCAATCAAATAATTTATTGACTCACAACCGATAGTTTTATTTATTGAGCTCAATCCATAATTTTATTTAAAATAAAAATCTTTCACGAGTCGAATCAAAATTCACGCAGAACACTTCTGCATAACATTTATCGCGAGATCCTATTTTTTACATTTTCCTTTGTTTTGCCTCCTTTCTGCGAATAGCAACGTTGGCGTCGGTTGGAAGAAGTTACCAAATATAGACACTCGCTGTAAACCGAAACGATAAGTTTCCATTTCCCAACCTGTTTACCAACCGCCGGTGCGGTGTCGTGTTATGATGACGGTTAGTAAATTGCTTATACCCACGCCCGGTGCTGATAGTCTAAACAACTGCAAGTGGATACGATCCATATAGATTTTAAGGCTGCGTTTGACACTGTTAACCACAAGATTCTATTAACGAAGCTTGATAAACTGGGATGCACTGCCAATTCTGCCGTTGGCATGGATCATACCTTGTTCACCGTAAAGTCGTTGTTCAAATTGGTGACAATGTATCTGAATCTTTTTCCAACCATTCCTCAAGGTAGTACGCTTGGTTCGCTACTGTTTTCACTGTTCGTGAATGGTGAAGTTTTCATGTTAATGCGTGCAGGAAAACTGTTCTTCGCCGACGACTTGAAAATATTTCTAGTTATTAGAAAAGAAAAGAGCTACAGTATCTCGATAATACCTTTTACAGTTGATGTAAAAGAAATATTGTTTGGAATGAGAAGAATACACGTCCTGATAGCAGCTTACACGCAGCTTCAAAGCTGTAATATATTATATTAGACTGCATACTGTTTTAAATATAGGTTAGCTTACATTTTCGTTTGCTTCTTCCGGGCTTTTCCGAAACAAATTCTTCTTGTTGCCATTCTCCTATAGAAAGGTTATGCAATCACTTTGAACATCGTCAACTCAATCCCGGCCCGGAGTGCCATTTTTTTTTTACTTACATAGGTTTTCTGTATTTTAGCAGGGTCGTAGTTAGGGGGATACGGTGAGGGCCCTCCCACATCACTCACCACCCTTCCTTAAACCGCCCTTCCCTCATCAAGTACCCCTCCACGCGAATAAAATTTTCTAATTCCTCTAGAATAAATTTTCCTAGTTAGTCTGAAAACCAGTGCAAAATTTGGTTTAAAATGATTTTGAGTTGAGAAACTAATTTAAAATTTCTTAACAAGTTGAAAATTTTTGGCGAGGTCCAAATCCCCGAAGCCTCCTCCTGGATTCGCCGCTTGTTTCAAGTGTTTCAGCGTCGACATATAGCGACTCAAGTTCGTAGCTGTCGATTCATTGTACGTATGTGTAAATCACATTGAATATGTAATAGACATTTCCACCATTATATTAAACATAACCAGCCATAAAATCGTAGTTTGGACAAATGAGAAAGGCACAATTGCACCACTAGGTGGATTAAAACGGGTTTTTATATGTGTCCGTACTGTTCTAGGTTTAACAAATTCATTAGTTTTAAGCTAGATTTTAATGAATAGAACTTACTTGTCTTGCAAATCTGTGATAACTAGCATAGACTAGCCAATTAACCGTACTGTTAACTTTAGTATCTATAACAATTTATGCATAAATATTGCATGTTAAATTATAGTTACCTAGTTTAATCACAAATTCACTCCTTTAACTAGTATGTAAGTAATTTTTCGAAATAAGTTTATTTAATAGCAGACTATATTATTTTATAGAGCTTTCAGATCTCCGACCACTTAACTCCTCGTGTGAAATCTATGCTCCATCTGACAGTCCAGCGCACGAGGGTATGTTCTGACGTTTGCACAACTGATATTTATGTTTGCTCGAATTGACAGCACCGGGTGGTACTGAACTGAACTCAACTGTCTGTTGAACGAATCTGCCCTGTGGTTTCGTAACATCCTCCTGCCCGTGAATTTCCGGACCGTCTCCAGGTGTCTGAAGATCCAGGAGTGCTAGCTTTACTGCATGTCTATTGATTAATCCATTCTTCGTCTGCACGACTGCTCGTCGAACTTGTCCATCTGGTGCCTTAATAACGTCCACGATCTTACCCCTTATCCAACCGTTCCGCTTACTCTCCTTCACGACGATGATCAGGTCTCCTGCTTTCAACGGTTTACCTTTGTTGATCTTTCCGGTTGTGCAACGCCCTTTGTACCGAACAATAGGAAGGGGTTTGGCGTCAGTGACTCTTCTTCCATCGATTCAAGCGGAATGTATGTCAATGGCCTAGAGTTGACAATCGACTCGGCTTCTGCAACTACTGTTTCCAAAACTTCGTCACTAGGATGCTGTGGATGGTCTGCGATGGCAGACATAGCAGTTTTTACTGAGCGCACCATGCGTTCCCATGCGCCACCCATGTGAGGCGCGGAAGGCGGATTGAAACGCCAGCTCGTCTTACTGTTGGTAAATGTAATCGCACAATTCTCCTGAATCTCCTGCATCGCTTTTCCAAGAATGTTGCTCGCTTCCAAGAAATTCGTTCCGTTATCACTGTAGAAGGTTTCTGGGGAACCACGGCGAGCCACAAATCGTCTGATGGCCATTACGCACGACTGGGTAGAGAGACTATGTACTACCTCTAAATGTACAGCGCGTATCGTGAGGCAAGTGAATAAGGCCACCCATCTTTCCCACCAGGTTTCGACCTTGTTTGACCTGTATTGGTCCAAAATAGTCTACGCCAGTGTAAGTAAATGGTCGAATCATTTCAGTGACGCGAGCGGTCGGTAGGGATGCCATCATAGGTGGTGTTGGAACAGCATTTCTAACGCGGCAGGTAACACACTGTTTCGATACCTGACGAATCAGCACTCGTAGCCCAGGTATAAAGAACCGCTGACGCATCTCGTTGCAAACTGTCTCCCCATTTCCGTGGAGGAATTTCCGATGGTAACTTTCCACTAGAAGATGAACAGCAAAGTGATTCCTTGGTAATATAATTGGAAACTTTGCATCATACGCCACGATAGGTGCTTCGCAGATCCTACTGTTCATTCGAATGATGCCTGTTTCATCTACGAATACTGATAATCGGTACAGTGAACTGGACTTCGGGATGGGTGCTGAGCTTGTCGAATCCCCTAGGTTACGCCGCAGAATCGTGTACTCGTCTGGATAGGTTTCAACTTGTACCTGCTGCCAAATTAGGTTTTCAGCCTCGTACTCCTTCTGTACTAGAATATTGGACTCCCTTTCCACCCTTGAACCTGCACACGGATCGTAACACGTAGGCCGTCACCCTCAGTAAACGATTCCAGTTTGAGAATCTAGAAACATCCATCAATGGTTGCGACATCATACCATGATAAAGAAATATGGTACGTAGTTCAGCTTTTACATCAACCCTGTTCGGCTTGGGTTCTGACGGCCACCGATCCCGCGCGTTAAATAAGAACTCCGGCGCATTGTACCATGGCCCATTCGGGTCGAAACTTGGTCCATCTTTCCACTTCGTAGCCGCATCAGCAATGTTCATTTTCAATGGCACATAATTCCATTCATCTGCGCTCGTTGAAGTGAGAATCTCTCCTACACGGAACGCAACAAATTGATGATATCGTCGAGCGTCGGATCGTAGCCAATACAGAACGGTTGTTGAGTCTGTCCAAAAGTATCGTTTGTTTATCTAGATATCTAGGGAGCTTAGCACTGAGCCCATCAACCTTGCTCCGATCATCGCCACTTGTAGCTCTAGACGCGGGATGGATAGTGGTTTCAACGGAGCGACCTTCGTTTTTGCAGCTACTAGAACACATCTGGGTCTACCGTTATCGATGAGTCGAAAATATAAGACAGTCGCACAGGCTACTTCGCTGGCGTCCACGAATAGATGGGCTTCTACATCTTTGAGAGCGGAAATGTTGACCCCCTTGAAGAAACAACGAAGCACCCTTATTTCATCCAAATGCTTCATGTTATGACACCAATGTTTCCACTTATCATGCAATTCTTCGGCGATGAGATCATCCCAGTCTGTGCCACTTTTCCATATCTGCTGCATGAGAATTTTCCCATGTACGACAAAGTGTGCAATGAGCCCTAGTGGGTCGAATAATGACATTACAGTTCGCAAAACCTGTCGTTTAGTTGGCGTATTCCACTTTCGATTAATGTCTTAATTTCTTCCTTCATGCTGTTCAAAGGTCAAAGTAGAAGACGTCCTCTGTTGGCTTCCAGATCAAACCTAGCACCCGTTCCGAATCAAGCGATTTGTCCAGCTTCATGGATATTTGCTGACGTACTTCCGGCTCTCTGATTTTTTCAAAGACTCGGGCTGAATTTGAGCCAAAGTTACGAATTTCGAAACCTGCTTGCGAATGGGCGTATTTCACTTCGGTGATTAATCGGACAGCTTCCTCTTCCGTGTCTACACTGTCCAGAAAGTCATCCACGTAGTGGTTCTCGGTGATAGCCCTTGCCGTCCTCGGAAAGGAATCAGCAAACTCCGTTGCGTTTCAGTTTTATACAAACTGCGCTAGACTTGGCGAGCAGGTAGCTCCGAAGGTGGCCACAACCCATGACGAAAATTTGGGGTTCTAATTCTGGATGCAGCCGAAAAATGAACCGTTGTGACTGATCTGATGGAACATATCTTTTATGTCTCCCACCATTGCTATGTTTCCTTGCCTGAAGCGCAGCAGTACCGATATCAGATCCACTAGAAGACCTTTTAACAGCATGTTGAATGATACACCTGCCCGACGTGCTTTAGCGTCCCATATCAGCCGTAGCTCGGTTTTTTCGGGTTCTGTACTATTCCCAACGGTAAGTACCAGACCTTTGTCGGGTCCGTAGATCGCAGTTCGTTTGGTGTAATACGATGGGCGTATCCCTTCGATTCGTACTCTATGATCTGCTCTTTCATACTTTCTTCTAGAATTGGTTCCTTGCTTAACCTTCTCTCCAACGCTTTCAATCACCGAAGTGCCATCGGGTAGCTGTCCGGAAAGCAGACATGGTCATACTTCCATAACAGCCCTATCTCGAAGGCACCGTCCACGCGCCCGGTTGTAGCTTCCAATTGAATCTTCCTCCCGGCACTGCTCGCATTTCCAACTGCGATTAACCTCGGCGATGGAATCCGTCACTCCCGCACACCCAAAGTGCATCCACGTCTCACAGGAGTCGCATCCGAGTAAATTATCCGCCGAGTTCGGTCGATCACACTTGGCACAATGTTTCGTCAAATCCATCTCCTTCTCCGGAAAATCTTTTAAGATTGTTCGGATTGGGAGGAATACACGTCCTGATAGCAGCTTACACGCAGCTTCAACGCTGTAATATATAATATTAGATTGCATACTGTTTTAAATATAGGTTAGCTTACATTTTCGTTTGCTTCTTCTAGGCTTTTCCGAAACAAATTCTTCTTTTTTATATGTGTCCCTTACTGTTCTAGGTTTAACAAATTCATTAGTTTTAAGCTAGATTTTAATGAATAGAACTTACTTGTCTTGCAAATCTGTGATAACTAGCAATTAACCGTACTGTTAGCTTTAGTATCTATAACAATTTATGCATCAATATTCACATAGTTTTTAAGTTGTATGCATCCTAAATTATAGTTACCTAGTTTAATTACGAATTTACTCCTTTAACTAATATTTAAGTAATTGTAGAAATAAGTTTTAATAGCAGACTATATTATTTTATAGAGCTTTCAGATCTCCGACCACTTAACTCCTCGTGTGAAATCTATGCTCCATCTGACAGTCCAGCGCACGAGGGTATGTTCTGACAGCACCGGGTGGTACTGAACTGAACTCAACTGTCTGTTGAACGAATCTGCCCTGTGGTTTCGTAACAAATATGATGGTTTTTAGTGTTTCTAAATGCTTTGTTACCAGCTTTCATCGACCGAGGAACATGCTTACTTTCAATCACAACAATGCTGGAACTCAGTTACAAAGCGTCGACCATGTAAAATATTAGGGCGTCATCCTAAATGAAACGCTATCGTACACCCGTCACATCACAGCGATCATTGACAAAGCAAATTGTCTACTAGATTTTATGTTCAAAACATCCAACAAATTCCGGAATCCTTCATGCTTCAAAGCGTTATATTGTTCACTGGTCTGCTAACAGTTGGAATTCGCTAATATCGTCCGGTGCCCCTACCATGCAACTTGGAGCCAAAGAATTGAATCCATCCAGTGCAGATTTTTTCGATACACGTTACGTAAATTGCCTTGGAATGATCCGTTAAACTTGCCACCATACGAAGACCATTGTCGATTATTAGGACTACACACCTTACAAGATCGTAGACACGGCTCGCAAGCCACCTTCATATCTAAGCTTCTTCTGCCTGAATATGATGTTCCCGATCTCCTATCCTAAATTAACCGGTACGCACCAACCCGTGTCCTTCGGGCTCGAATACTGCTGCAGATTGAAACGCGCAACACTAACCACGCTGCCAAAAGCTCGATTTTAGCAATGGTCCGCCGCTTCAACGATTTTACCGACATCTTCGACTTCATCAGTAGTTCTGCACAGTTTCAAAACCGTTTGTTTCCACTTTAGGTTAATTATGTATCGTATAGTTATAGGGCATTAAGACACAGTGTCAGTTGGACGTAAATTGTTTAAATAGAAATCTCGAGAACTTTTTCAAATACATTAAGCTGGTCTCCGATCTGTCGACATCAGCTTTCGTAGCTGCGCTATGTCGCATTCGTCGCGGTTGTACTGCGAACTCCACTCCGACAATGGCACCGCTTTAAAAGGAGCAGCCAACAAATTCCATCGCATCTATGAAATGTTGAAGTCGATTGTTATATAATTCAAATCTTGAATTGGTGTGGTGAAAGTGGAAATTTATACCGCCGCGTGCCCAACACTTCGGAGGACTTTGGTAGCAGGCTCGTAGCCATGACTTTGTTTCGGGAGGGACTTAAAACTTGTTGCATAAATGTGTTAATTCTGGTGACTTGAGATAGTCACTTGAAACTGAATGTAATTTTGAAAATTTGTTGGTGAAAACAGTTCCAAAGTTAAGGCAATAGACAATATGTTGTGTGATACAAAAATGGTATAGTACATCGACGAATTCTTGCTTTTGAATTTGGTTTTTGTTGTGAATTTATAAGCTACCATTTTCACCGTTGGAATTTTCTGGTGGGTGCCCCCATTATACAACTTGAAGCCAATGAAGTGAGGCTGTCTAGCGCAGATTCATATGATATGCGTTACGTCAATTGCCTTGGAACGATCCGCTGAACCTGAACCATACGAAGATCGTTGTCGATTATTAGGACTACACACTTTAGAAGATCGTAGACCCGCGTCGTACACTATCTTCGTGTCTAAGATTTTTATGGCTGAATATTATGTTCCCGATCTTCTATGACAAATTAACCTCTACGCACCAACCCGTGTCCTGCTGCACTCTGAAATGCACAGCACTAGCTACGCTGCCAACAACCGATATTAGAAATGAGCCGTCGCTTCAACGATTATAACGACATCTTCGACTTCGTCATTAGTTCCGCGCATCCTACTTCAGGTCATTTCTTTTTAGTATAGTTCATTCAGACTCAATTATTTAAATACAAATATAAATACAAGAGAACGTCGAAATTCTGATTAGGCAAGCGATTTGTAGATGCGCAGAAACGGTTCAACTTCTATTCAACTCAAATTTATAATAATTTTCAATTTAAATGATGATACATTAAAGACTATTTTCAGACAAGTGAGAACAACTAATTATTTATCTATTCAAGTATTCAGATTTTTCACAGATCCTATTCTTTTATGAAATTGATACATTTTATATCATTGGACAGGAGCGCCGGCTTGACGCAAATCCCTTAAAACTAAAACACACTATGTGTTTCAATCAAACGTGATGTCCTGTTCGAGCAGAAGTTCTGTTTATGCCGATGAGACACAAGTGAAGCCGAAACTTGTCTTGGCTTAGCAGGCCTATGCGGGATTTGCGTCAAGCCGGCGCTAATCTATTCCGACAATGTGTTAGTGTCGGTTTCTGATGAGGCGAAGCCGAAACGCAACATAGTATGAAATAAGGATTTGTGCCCTCCTGTACAAAGACTGGTTTTTACCAACAAATTTTCACCCTAGTGAGAAATTTTGGTTTTTACCAAATTTTCCTCCTTAGGGTGAAATATAGCATAGTACATCTCACTTGCTTCTCCTGTGCCGAAGAGACTTTCTTTCAGATTTCTATGTTTTTAAATTATTGTAATTTATCCGATTTCTGTAAATCTTTTGCGAAATTTTTTGTCAGCGGTAGTTTTCGTGATGCGAAGATGCTTGCAGTAACACTTTCTAAGTTAATTCAAACAATCTTTTCAGTAATTGTAATTCGTTTTTAAGCAGCCCAAGTTTTTTTTTACAATCATCATCAAGATTGGAAGAGATGCATGATTTCTTGAAGAAAGCTACAGGTTTGTTTTACCAAAATTTAGGAAACAATTTCAATCGACGTTGTTCCACCTAACGTTGAATGTTGTGCGGATAACGAAGACGTAATGTGTTTTCGAAAATGCCATTTTATTCAAACCGAATTGAAAGGATCAGAGCGAAATTCCGAAAGCACTCGTTCTGAGTGCATAGAAAAAATAGAAGAGGTGCTCTTGAGGCTTCTTAGATTAAATTATTCTTTTTTCATCCTCCGTGATTTTTGATCATCTCTCATTTTAGTCCAAAACGAATTAAAAACAGGTCGTGAGACTGCTATATACTGAAAACATAAAATCGAAATTATTACACTAATAGATTCAACCAGTCACAACATTTTAGTCGCAACAGTGTTGCGAACTCGCATGAACGGAACGAATTCCTCGCATGAAAGTGAAATTAAGTGCAATGAAAATGATGATGCGTTAAAATGACGCGAAAGCAAAAACTGCCGCCTCAGCTATATCGTTCTCAGTAAATTGAAATATTTTTTGCCTAGTACGCTTGAATGTGATGTCTAGTATTTATACTAAGAGTACAAAATGCACAGACCTAATGCAGTAATTCAAATTGGGTACAATTCAAAAACCTGCCATTTAAATTTAAAATAGAGTTGCCAATATCGAGTATAACACCTGAGTTTTGTTAAACGGGACAATCACTTGCGTTCAGTTTTGGTGAGTTTTATCAATTTTAGACAATATAATCACACTTCATGTATAGACCAAGCATTCTAGTTATATTTTGCCATTATTGTAACTTGCCTAAAGTACGCATACAAATATAGCGAATGCAGTGATCTTAATCATATATCGAAACTATAAATATACAAGAATCGAAAACAATTTTATATATGGACAAGATGCGTTTTTGCAACGGTTTTTCAAGTGGCAGTGTATTGATTCATAAATAGGCTTTGTAGTATGTACCTATTAGTAGAATCAAAATACTATAGGCTGAGTGGAAATGAATCACGTGAAAGGGAAATAAATCAATGAATTGACCGAACGTAAATAATGAACATTCGTTGTGCAATTTAGTAACAAATTAGATCTACCTACCTACACATTCGCCTCAAAAATTAAACCCAAGCGCACAAAGCAAAATGAATCAACGCTGATGATGATGGGTAGAGCGAAAGAGACAACTAATACCACGACACTATGTTAACCGTGTTTGCAAATGGAGCTCGCATGTACAAACTATTTTGTGTACGAATAATTATACATAAAAGTGTGCTGGAAACGAGCACAACACAAAAGATAGCATAGTGTTTGAACGGACAAGCTCAGTCGCATGCACTGGGTAGCGTACCTCCACAGGCAGTGTAACGGACTTCTAACTCAGCTACACTGGCTGTGAAAATACACAGCGCAGTGATCTGCTTCGCCTTCCGTTCAATAGGCAACTGAGCTGGTTCGGCGAAATCCGTCCGTTTAAATAGTCGATGATGACGTCATTCATAGAAGCGTACCGCGCTAGGTACACGAATCTGTCGTGCTGGACTAGGGAAGCGCTATCTTCTGTGTGTAAATGCATGATATTTTGACTAGGTTGTTCATTATTTAAATTTTTAATACCATGATATTAAAAATCTTTGGGTTTATCTATTGGAATCTATTCTTAGAAGTATTTCGGGGCGATATGCGCAAAAAATTGAAAATTTATCGTGAGATGGCTGAATTATATGCGTTTAAAATTGGACCACTTTTCGTTACCTACCATTTTTGTAGAATTTGCAACATTCACCCTTATATCGAAAATAAAGACGTAGTCCTATGTCAAAATAATAAAATGAGTTTTACTGGTTGTCCAACAGATCTCACGCAAGCTTTTAGCCATTGCACGTTTACGAAGCAGTGAAATATTTTTTCCTCACCAACTGCGTATAGGGGGTCGTTCATATCTATCTCGCTATTGAACACTTCCGTGTCATAATCGTGGTTGCTGCCTATATATTCGCATACATGCTTGCTTTTTGCCTTTATGATTGTGAATTTCCTCAATGATTGTGCTGGCTGTAGATTTTGACATATTGACGCAGCTTTTGCCGTCGTCAATATTACCTGAACATGTGCCACATATTTGGTAATTGTTTGTGTTCAGCGGTAAATAAATCGTAATGTGACGTTTTTTACAGAACTGGAATGTACTAGTTTGTCTTTGATATGTGCAAAGAATACTATATGTAATTGTGCTATCGCATTATGTTTTGTACTACATTTCTCCCATATGTGATTCGTATCTGCAAGTAAGCGGTATCCGATCTTGTAACCGAACATTGATTCTCTCACCGTCCATTTATATGAAGATCTTAATTACAGCATTGTCACACACAACCATTAAAATTTAATGGCTTTAAATCATTCAAAATCAATGATTTCGCCTGATCCAATTTTTTGAACGCTATTAGCGCAGAATACCTGAGGTGGTAGAACTCAATAAAGGTGGCTATCGTAAGTATAGCCTCAATTTTCACCTTCATAAAATGTTCCTCATCACAAATACTCGGTTTTATGCGAATCACCACTAATCACAGTATTTGGCCGGTGCACCACTTCTTGCTTCTGCGACTCACTCATCTCGACAGATTACTAGGGCATAGTATAGTAGAAGTTTCCTTTGTTCTTCAGACAAGGAACTCAATATAAAAGTAACTTTATTTGTCGTTCGCTTCACACCGGCTGGGACAGAAGCATAAACCACACTGAATTTCTTGACCGTAGATTTTGGTTGTTGGAAAGAGCAAACTTCTAACTATATCTCAAACCAAACGAGCTACAAGCCAAAGTCGCTGATAATAAAGTTTTTGAAATTTATTTTCAAAACAATCCGGCAGGGGGCTTTAGCCCCCTAGCCACCCATCTAGCTACGTGCCTGTTTTGGAGGCTGCGGTGAAGTTCGCCAAGCATCATCTGTTACAAGAAGTCGGCCACGTTAGCGTTAACTACGAAGATATGTTAACCGTTCTGGCACAAATCGAAATGTGCCTCAACTCAAAACCGTCAACCCCGATCCCAACCTAATTTAATAACAGTGGAATTGCAGAAGAATTATCCCGAAAACTGATTCCTTTAAAATTATAATTAATAGCTTGAAAAGCGATGGATTTGGGTTGTGCGAAACATAGCAATTATGAACAAAAGCTCCTGTGCACGGCGTACATAGAATAATCTACCAAAATCCCTCAACCTTAGACTACCAATTCAACTTTCGTGAACGTAATCTAGTTCCTCTTAAATTCGGATTTCCAGTTATACATCTACCCGTCCTCGACGTTCACCTGCCAGTCGTTTGAATACTCGCACTACATCTTGTACTGCACATAGCATAACAGGCGGATCAGCTCCACAAACTCTCCAAGCAAACATACAGTTCTTCCAAAAGTAATAGAACTACCCAAACGACGTCGGTTTTGCGGAACAAAGCTTAAGAGACTATCCGAAATCCCCGCTCGATGAAAGTGATTCCTTCTCATGCGAGCAAACCTTTAAATGTGGGATCTAGTCGTTTTAAGTTGAAACAGAATTACAGTATCAGCCATCCAGTTAAAATACACCGAACATCCTTGTGCCGTCCCCTTCACACTCAACAGACTCCCAGGAGAACTTTTGCTCTAACGAAACACGGTAAAAATTCATCAAAACGGATTTTAATCCAAATCTCTTTCCATCTTCCTTTTGCAAGCAGATTACATATTTATGCTATGTGCGCCTTTCAACGATAACGACATGGCACAAAAGCCCCCGTCTCCACTTACATGTATGTACGGCATGAAGGGACTGTCCCGGCGGGTTTCATTGTGTCACTATCCATTTAGCAGCCAGAAAGTCCGAAAATATGGTGAACAGTAGCATTCGGTGCGAGCCCCAAACCGGTAACTGTCAACTTTTTCGGTTCCGCAGAATAGTCACGACTTTCGCTCAGCTGTCTGTTTCGTTCCATATAAAAGAAGAGAAAAAAAAGTGCAACCGAGGGATGAATTGCGATATCGACCACAGATCAAAGCGGTTTAGGATTAAAGAGTATCGGTGCTTATTCGAATAGATTTGAGGTGGAAACCTACTGCCATTGGCCATGGGCGATTCTCAACTATTTTTGTTGCCTTTACTAGATTGAAATCTAGTTCTCTTAAGTTACTTAAAAATGGAGTTAAAAATTTCACTTAAAGCTTAAAAAATATGTCCAAAAGAAGCTCATCACAAACTTTTGGACTGAGGGACGAATACCACCCACCACGGGAGGGGTTCATTATTCCCGGACTCACTACTTATAGTTATATATTTTCTGATGGCGCAATGATCAGATCGTCCGCAAGATTATAAACTTCATCTTAATCATCAGAAAACTTCGTATACGTTTAAACGATGACACCGGTCCTCATTTTTCCAAAGTACACGTTTATGCGAAACACAAATCGCTAATATACGAGAACGTTTATTATTGCATATTATTAATATAACCAACTACCTTTTTGCACTAACTAGATGGGCAATCGAGAACTAATTTAAACTTATCGATATCATCAACACACTACTACACGCTCGATTTGTCTGTCCATCAGACAAGATCACTTGTAGCTACAAGTTTTGCTCTGCCACTGATGGCTCATCATGTCACGTGACAGCCGCTAACAGTGACTAAGCATTCTTCGTTCCACTACAGTTCCACCGCAGACGCGCTGGCACACGGCCACGGATGGCTGCCATGGAGATATTTTTCTTTCATCACAAATCGAGCTGAAGCACGCATTTCCAGTTCTCGTATCCTGCTTATCAGCGGGCACGCTGCTGGTGGTGGGGAAAATTGTTTTCGCATCGCTTCGTACACTATTACTTGCTCGGTTCTGTTTGTGCTATTGCCATTTCTTTTTGTCCTAGATTTTTTATAGCTTACGCCAAAATCACTCGGTGCTTCTGTTGCGGTAGGGTTTCGTTCCAGGGATCTTGGTACATTTGAGAAGCACCCGGTTATCATGCCATTTCGTGCTCTCTGCCACAGACGTAATCAAAATATGAAAATTCCTCGTAACGTTTTGTTTAGATAACGAGCATGTTTCGTGCTGGAAATAAGCTTGCATCCTTTGAACTCGGCGAACCATTTCTTCGTTCCAAATGCGATGGTTTGGAAGAGTCTGTTATGATTTCATTACAGCCGATAAACATCAGGATGAATAAACGTGCTCTCTATTGCCTTCAGATGTTGAAGTGAATTTTGGTAAATTTTGGAATCGGATGAACTCATAATGATTAGAGCATCGAGTTGGATTTACCTTTTCCCAGGATGCAGCACTCCATGAAAGGTGACAATTTTTAACGTGTTTCGTTGAATGCTTGTTGAATCATTTGTTAGGAGAAAAGAAAGCACAGTCAAATATAAAGTTTTTGATTATTTTCTTCTATAGAAACCACACACTCAAGTGAAGCACAGTTTCCAGGCACACATTCATCATTATATTTTCTCACTCAAGTTGAACTTACTTTCAACAGTATTTCCTATTCTTGTATGCATCGACCCAGAAGCGGATTTCATTGCACTCAAAAGGAACGATCCATAAATGACGTAGCCTTTTTTGAGTGATTTTTAACAACCCCCCCCCCCCCTCCCCCAACGTAGCATTTCGTCACAAACCTCTAAATACCCCCTGGTAATTACGTAGCTTGACGGTAATTCTCCCCCTTCCCTTGTCCCTGTAAAATAAAACAAAAAACAAAAACGATGTTAGTTATTCCCCTTTAAAAAGCTATGTAGCATGACATGACCCCCTACCTCCCTGTCGTCACACATCATCACAAAATACAATACTCGCCCCTCCCCCATATAATGCTACGTCATTTATGGATGAATCCCAAATACGTATTGTAATTCCCGCACAAGTTCCCTGGAATTGTGTGCAGAAGATTCATCGCAAAGCAAATGTCAAACGTTCGCCAGTCAACTTTATAACATTCCATCAGTAAGCGAATGGAAAATTCTTCAATAGAATCAATAACAACGGCACATATCAGGAAAAGCAACAGCTTTCACAAGGCTATTAGGGTGGAAATCCTATTTTAATCTTATTCCTATTGTCACTTTGTCCATTTTGAATAGTGCTTGCCATTCCCATCCAGTGAGGATGTATCATTTCGCTCTAACAATAGTATTCTAGGCTACTTTTTCGCCAGAATCGTTGAAATACGAAAATCACTCCACATTACAGTGGTTGGAGAGTGAAGTTTATAACTCACGGGCTCGTAATGGGATGTCACGCTTTTCGACGAAAAAAGAGGACGTACCACAGCTTTCCTAAGAAGTTCAGTTCAAAGCAACGCTGTTCGGGTAGTTACTGGTTATCGATGGAGTTTTCGCCTTGACACTTTCCCCGGAAGAGTTTCGGTGGGCAAGGGTAAACATCATTACCATATCGGATGAGGCGACTGAAGAGGGAGAAAATGAAAGAATGCTCTTATGGGAAAAACGTTCTGTTGGTGAAGCACTGGAAAAAAAATTGCTTGGAAAGAATTTGGGTGGAATTTGAATGTCGATGTACGGCGGATTAGTGATAAAATATCTAAGAACATTGATCAAATTGATTATTCTTTAGACTTGTTTGTCAGGTAGGGTGATGTGTCTATATTTGAGATTATGTGTAGGCGCAGATTTGAAATTTCTCCTGTACAGAAGTCAATATTTTTTTGATAAAATTTCTTTTGATCTAGATGAACAAAAGCAGATCCTTGCTCTATATTTTGATACAGGCATCGACTCGAAGGAACATTGTAGCCCAGTGGTTTTCAACCGGGGGTGAATTTACTCTCAGGAAAAAATTTAGCCAACCTAGATAGTGAATTGAAAATTTCCAAAATATTGCAGCACAATTTTTTTGGGTCCAATGGATGAGGCGTACAAAATCCCAAAGTGTTGCGTTATTAAAATTGTTGTTTGTTTAATTAAAAAAGAAAAGGAAAAAGTGTAATTTACATAAAATTTTAATATTTTTTTTTTTGTTGTAGTCCGGAAGATGTCTCGTTGGTATGTAGACTCGCAGAGGTGGTTATTACGCATTTATCCTCCTTTGCGTTGTCGTGGTGTGTTGGTTGGCGCGTTACGCGTTACGTAATTTACGAATGTTACTATGTTTTAATTGCCGCAAGGTTCTACTGTATCGATTTTGTTGGCTATTTTCGGCAAATTTGAGACTAAGAGAAACGAAAGCAATGAAATTGAAAGACGGATAGGTATTCTAGAGCGAATCAGTTATAAACTTAGAACGGAAAACTAGAACTAGGCAGGCTCATATGGGCATGATCGAGTTGGTAAAAAAGAAAATCAAAATTCGATTTCTGCTAGCTGAGCTGTGTCATTAATTGCTATCGGCCATCCGTGTGTGTGGAACGAAAAAATCAATAAGTAGTTCAATCACAATAGGATCGGTGCGACACCGATAGCTTGGTGTCGATTGAATGCATACGTCACGGCTTGATGCTAGCAGAAAGGGAGAAGAATGATCGCATGGTCGTTCTAGGCGAGGATTTGTGAAGAATTTTAGTTATGTTCTACCATAGATCATGTGGTAGACTTGGGTGCAACGCCCAACTCCTACTCTGCCGAAGGCAAAGAATTCTTCACATTTCCTTTTGATCATGCCCATATGAGCCTGCCTAGTTCTAGTTTTCCGTTCTAAGTTTATAACTGATTCGCTCTAGAACAGGGCCGTTTTAAGACTATGCGGGGCCCCTGGGCACTATTGAGCCTATAATTGAACAGGTATAAATAGCTGTAATAGTAGAATGATCAAAAAAGATTCCCAGCATTGCGGAACAATTTCCACTCCATGCCACCCTAAGACTTTCCAAATTTGAGCCAAACCAGTCAACCGCGTTGAAATTACTTTAAGAAGTAAAGAGGGACTCAAAATATACAGAGAACAAAGACGATTTCAGATTTCCACATCCGTCGTTGCCAGGGCCGGCGAATAGCATGGGTAGTATGGGTAGTCAAAGGCACAAATCCCCGACTATGTACGGGGAACGTGCCATTTGAGCCAATATATTCTGATTCCTGATGGGTAGTACTACCCACTCGAAAATAACCGGGTAGGTAATTACCCACTCGAAATTTTTGGATATTTTCATAAATTTGAAATCTGCCACGTATGTATCTCGGGCACAACAACTTCATTTGCACAAACAAACTTCAAGTGATTTAATGTAAATGTAATGCAAGAGTGTGTATTGCGCAAATTAGACAAATTCCTATTCTATTACCCTCACCCTATGCTGACTACCCACTCGTGCTAAAAGTGTAACGCCGGCCCTGGTCGTAAGATGAACTGAGTACATCTTGAAAGGTTATTTGTTTTTGACGCAGGACTACGTCTTTGTTTTTGATATAGGGGTGCACGTTGCAAATTATACAAAAATGGTATGTAACGAAAAGTGGTCCAATTTTAAACGCATATAATTCAGCCATCTCACGATAAATTTTCATTTTTTTTGCGCATATCGCCCCGAAATACTTCTAAGAATAGATTCCAATAGATAAACCCAAAGATTTTTGATATCATGGCATTAAAAATTTAAATAATGAACAACCTAGTCAAAATATCGCGCATTTACACACAGAAGATAGCGCTTCCCTAGTCTAGCACGACAGATTTGTGTACCTAGCGCGGTACGCTTCTATGAATAACGTCATCATCGACTATTTAAACGGACGGATTTCGCCGAACCAGCTCAGTTGCCTGTTGAACGGCAGGCGAAGCAGATTACTGCGCTGTGTGTTTTCACAGCCAGTGTAGCTGAGTTAGAAGTCCGTTACACTGCCTGTGGAGGTACGCTATCCAATGAATGCGACTGCGCTTGTCCGTTCAAACGCTATGGTATCTTTTGTGATTTGACCGATGGTGGCAAACGGCCTAACGCACTATATGGGGTTGTGCGTGTTCGAACTCAGGTGAGCTGCGTACAGTGAAATGGACTTATCGACTACACCATAGTAATCTGACCTTCATAGTTGGAAGACGTTGTTTGAGGATTAAGGGTGCTTCCATCAAGAAGGAGGATTGGGGTATTATTGTCCATTATTGGAATGTTATGTAGTGTAGTGAAAATTTCAACGTACATACTCCACAATGCGTAAACATAAACGAAGCGCACTGTTGTTTATAATTTCTGGAATACTTTATGTAGTTTGCACATGGTCAGTTCATTGATTCGTTTATTGTTGTTCCTGGTATAATACCTTCTTGATGTTCATGATATAATGAAACTAAAAGGAGTCGACTTCCGATTTTGGAAAAACCACATTTTTTCTTTCAATGAATATTTCATTTTCAATGAATATTCCATAGTCCGCTTACAGATGGCCGAATTTGGGAACCTTTGAAATCAATGTGTATTATTTGGAGCCAAAGCGTGCGAATCGTCACGAGATTCGTTCATTTTGTTCGTATTGCTTTCTGTCGGAATAGAAATAACGGTTCTTTGCAATATTGTCTCTTTTTGCACGAATTATTGGTGCCCAGATTTTTGTTATATATTACGACTCACGTTTTGTGCATTCGATTATTATGACCGGTTCTGGGAAGTGTAGAAAGCGAATCCCTATTAAATAAATTGGTGTTTTGATGACTTCCATTAGCATGCTCACTATTCGATATAAGAAGTACTCTATGCCTTAGTTGTTGCGTAAAGTTGATTTAAAATTGCTTTCAAAACGACACAAACAAATTACTCAAATCCATCAATATGATCCGTA
Organism: Topomyia yanbarensis; assembly: GCF_030247195.1. Taxonomy (NCBI): domain Eukaryota; kingdom Metazoa; phylum Arthropoda; class Insecta; order Diptera; family Culicidae; genus Topomyia; species Topomyia yanbarensis. Next base: position 191,177,312 of record NC_080671.1, on the reverse strand, counting down.
CAATTTGTTTCAATGGTAGGAAATATAATAGACGCTGAGTACACGTTGACGCGACAACTAACATGCCTTAGCATCCAACATTTATCCAAAAAATGAGATTCTGAATTTAGTAAGGAGAACTGCCTGTGTGAAGCACAATATAAGAATATTTATAAAAATATTTATGCTACCAAATGTTCGAGGCTTTTCAAATATCCTCAATCGCACACACATTTGCCGTGACTCATGTAATCAAATCAAGGGTTAAGCCAAGGCCGTTGTGTGTAAACACATTCAAAAGGGCACTTTCAAACTTTTTTTTTGGGATTTCATGTTTGTCTAAATAATTTTTTCAGATGGGGCGGATGCACTAAGAAAAACCATAATTTGTTTTGTGTCAGTATAAGACTGACCAGGCACACCCAAAACTCGGCCGTAATACCTTTACGGTAATAATAAAAAAAGCTCTAATAGTAAGACGTTTCATGCTAAAACGGTCCCAACAAAAAATTCCCCAAACGGCAATACCAACACATTCAAGTCTCTACTGCATCGCACTCATGTTTCATCAATTCTTATTCCATAAATATTAACGCGTCGAATTGTCTGGAAGTGTGTAGCACTTCGCTTGTCATTGTATTGTGCATCGAGCAAAGCGAACATAATGATGATAGAGACGAGTTTCGATTTTTTCTACGCGACACATTCCGTACACCGGCGTAAAATAACTATTGAAATCCTTAAGAATCGCTTGTGACTTTGCGCCACAAGTGTCTCATATGAAAATCATAAGTTTGTCTTATGATTTGGCGAAGAAAATGGCCATCTAGCCATCTAGATATGCTTATGAAATTCCTAGGACGTTCTTATGATCTTCATACAAGTATGCTTATATTAATCATCGTGTTCAAATATAAATTATAAGAGATTTCTTGTGAAGTTCATGAATGTTATGCGCCTGATATAATAAATAAGAAAACATTTTTTATTCATTTTTTCATGTCCTTTTTTAATTTTTAAAAATAACTATAATTACCCTTATATTCAAAAGTCTCCAATTGGAAAAAGATTACGTATTAGGAAGCTAGATGTTTCCAGGTGGGCTCAGAATTGGCCAATAACCTACGGTAGAAACTTCTGTTATTGCACAACATTGAAGAGATACTGTAAAATATTAACAAAAAAATGAGGCAATAATCATTTAACAAAAAAATACTTACATTTTTTAAAGCAGAGCGCCATATCAAAATTAAATCTAACAATGTTTTCTTGACTTATGGCATTTTCACAATAATATTTTTATAATAATCTTAGGACACATGTATGAATTTTATAAGGCGAACTTATGAAATTCATATACATGCTTATGTAATGCATAAGCATCTAATGGAATCAAAATTGTACATGGTCATAAGTCGAAACTTATGAAATTCTTAAGTGCTTTTTCCTCGGTGTATTTGAAGATCGGCTCACACTCGGCTAGCTTCAAAGCACAGTCAGAAAAAAACGACTCGGAATAGTGGTGGGGTACTTCGGCCGGTGTTAAATTGAAATTTCTTTTCTATCACGGACGTTAACAGCAAGGTAGCGACTGCACAAAACATGAATAGTCCTTTCCGTCATGTATGGGAAGCAAGACCTATGGTTTGGATCCACGTATCCGAACCGAGGGTCCAGATCCAGACACTTGTCTGGATCTAAGCACCAGGTCTGGGTCTGGTTCAGGTCCGGACTTGGTAAGGGGAAAAGGGGATGAGCTAGATCCGGGTACTGGTCCAAATCCGGGCACTGGTTCGGAATTTCGGATCTGGGCACTGGTCTGGATCCGGGAGGCAGCGATGTCAGATCTACGGAAATCTCCGTAGATCTACGGATTTGGAGGTTTTCTACGGATCTACGGATCCGTAGATAAAATCTACGGAAATGCAATTTTTTCTACGGAAATCTACGGATTTATCTCAGTGTACTTTTGAAGAAGGTTGCCAATTATCGACAGTTATTTTTTCTATTGGAAAATCATCTTAACAAAATGGAGAATCCGCAAAACCACGTTGTGCGATAATAAATACCAGCGATCAAAAATTCAACTCGAGAATATGGAGGGTCCATAATAATAAGCTTTATAAAACGCCTTCCAAAAGTTATACCGCATTTCGGCGATAATGAGTCGCTAAAATTATATGTAGTTCAAATCAATAAATCCAGTAAAAGTCGTATTGAATAGAATTTAATATATAGTCTCATCTGTAAATGATAAATTGTTTATTTCATAGAATTCAATCAACGTTTTCTCCTATCTGAATCGATATCTTGGATCCTGATTACTGTTTTATTTCGTAGCCTGACAGCTGATTTGTCGATCGATTGGCGCTGGTTCAGGTAAAAGCGGAGAGGACACTGAGTATCGTGACAGTTGTCTTTGATAGTTGGAAATATTGGTTGACCAACCTCGGCGCGGCCCGATGTAAATATGAATATCTGTAGCAATTTTTAACACGAAATGCTATTAAGAAGCACAACTGGAAATCCCGAATGGCAAAACGCGATCCAAAATCAGCTGGGTATTTCTCCGATGTCATTGATGTCAGGACCTTCTGAGAAACAAACGTCGCCTCTGACCATGTTCTGGTGGTATGTGGGATATGTACTTGACGAAACTAGAAAGCGAATGCTCAAAGCGGTTATACGTCAAAAAGGAGCGATATGATCGTCTACATCGTACGAATGAGGGTACAACAAAAATGAGGAAAGCTTTGCCATGAATGACACGTGAAAGCGATCAACAACACGAGAAGGAAAAACTTTTATTACTAAAGCAATTAGAGTTATCTAAATCTGTACAGCAACCAACGCCACGTTAAAAGGGAATATGTGTATTGCCAGATATAACGTTAATCTCATTCAGCTTCAACATGTTCGAAATTTGGCTCTGGTATGCATACCTCGTACCTCACTAGATCAATTTATCTACAGTAACAGCATGACACATCTTTATGAACAGGATTAAGTTAAGATTAAGGTCCCCGTCCACAAGGAGGGCGGTGCAATCGACGGAAGACTACATGATTTGTCTCCTGATGGCGTTATCCGTAAATTCATGTCGCAAGACGACGAAGTTGTTGCCGATAAAGACGTGTTCAGGAATTTGTTCCCCATTTCCTACGCTGTCCGGGTTGTGAGAATGCGGATAGAACACTCCATTCCTTTCTTCGTGACCCTGGAAAATGTAACCAACTGGCACATATAACCAACAAACTGTTACGTTTCAATTCTACGAACAACTAAGGCAAACAGTGGTATAAAATCTCTCTTTTGTTCCCCATTTCTGCTGCATTAACCGCAACCAGGATTCAGTTTCAACGCCTTATTCATCCTTTAATCTGCATCTTGACTGAAGTTTAAAGCAGAGTCTAAAGCCTTCAGCTCGGAGGCAATATTAATGCATTCACCCACCTAAACATTCATGTGTTTTATATGAGCTCTTTGAAATTAAAAGCAGAAGGTGGCATCTGTTACATTTTCGAGAAAAAGTGAATTGTGTAATCTATGAAGTTGAATTTGAATCGAAAATAACTGAATGAACGCGCTGCCTCAAACGAACTAAGGACGAGGCAAACAACTGCAATATTCCCTCCAGCGCGGCGGGCATACATTGAATTTTGCCATAACCAAAAAAAAAAAAATCTCGACTTCAACGCCGAAAGCGAAAACGCAAGCAGTGGTCCAACCAGCAACGACAGCTAAACCAGAATCTTATATTGAATCATCAACGATTACATCCAGTACTTTTATAGCAACAAATAGCACCGCCAAACAAGATGCAAATGGTAGATAAAGATTCATCAAATTGCATCATGAAAAAAACGCTGCACAACACAACACAACACATCGGGATGTTTTCTCTTGAAAATTTGGGAAGAAGTAGTTTAGAAAGTATTTATTACATTGTGTTTTTATCGCTGTCAGAACGACGTTGAATCCCACTGGATAAAGACTCGTCACGTCAATCGTTTGTTTACCATTTATCTGTCAGTGTCATTCCGATCGAGCACGAAACCTATCAGTGTCATTTAGTTGGGATAAGATGGCGAGGCTTTATTCAGTAATTCAGCGTCTTTAGCTGTCAGTGTTTCGAAAATTGGAACGAAAAGCAACGTCGCGAATTCATTTTGCGACACCCATCGGGACATCGGAAAACAATTGGGAATCGTGCAATCAACCGTGAGTCGTATGATTAAAAGGTACTACTAAACTGTGAGCATCTAATGGAAGGAGAAATGCAGGCAGAATGGATGTTCTATTAGTGGTCAGGATCACAAGCGTGTAGTGAAAAAGTTTAAGCGTAATCCAATGCTTCGGTCAGGGTGTGCGTAAAAAGTTGAATCTGTCCAAGTCTTTGGTTCAGAGAGCCAAAGGCTGGGAGAAACAAAGTACAAAGTGCAGAAGGCTCCAAATCGTGACGAACGGAAAAATTTGGTGGGAAAGTCATGGACGTGAAAACTGTACACCCAGATGCTGACGAAGCCTCATTATCTCATCATGGATAAGACTTGCGTCAAGGCGGACATTCTGTAGCTTCCGGGGCAACTATTCTTCACCACTCAGAGCAAATTTGATGTTCCGGATTAAGTAAGGAAGCAGAAACTTTCAAAGTTTGCCAATAAATACATGATTTGTCAAGCGATTTGCTTTTGTGGCAAACGGAGTAAGCCTTTCCTGAGAAATTAACCTCGTTCGTAACACAACTCACAATTATAATTTTGTTGAATACGATATCCTATCAGTTTACATTGAAAGATCGATCGCAGCAATCTCTGACGACGAAGGTGTTTTTTTCGCTCCTGACACGTTTTTGAGAAAATAAAGTTTTCCGTTCGCTGCTTTTCAACAACTCAGCTGATAAAGAGAACAATTTTGCATATAGAAGTTCGTGCCCAAGCGGACTGAGTTCGAGGAGATACGACCACAGGTATCCATCCGCAAGCGGCCCTACCTAAGGAAATCCCCTCAAAGTTGACAAACCCAGAACTGATTCATTCCGGTGACCTCCTGGCTGTAGGTTTCGTTGAACCCGACAAAGCCGTTCACTCCGGAGTGTTCAACATTCAAAAAATGTTTGAAGCGATGGCTGGCTCAATAAGGGATCTCCTGGGCTCGATTGAATGTAACAACAACTACAGTTGGAATCCAGAAAATCGTGAATATTCTGTGTGTGGGAGTCAAGGCCGCCATCACGAAAGATATAGATGACAGCATTCTGGATGATCTTATTACACGTGAGTCAGATTTATTTCCCATTTTCTAAAAGATTATTTTTGAAATTCGTTGGTTGGTTCGTTAGTATTATTGTTGCAGTTGAGGGCTGGAGGGTCCGACCGGCGACAGTCGTTTTTTCGCTTGTTTCGTGGTAATCCCTTAGAATAAGAATAAGAGAAAGTACGATTGTTGCTGGTCAGATTTTCCAGTTTTCAGAAGCAGCCAGAATAGTTCGAAAAAACATCCGGATTTCTCGGCCGCGAATTAAGAGCGAGTAAAGGCGCTTCAACCAAGGCTTATTAGCCAGGGCAAGGTGTAAATACCTCTGTCCCATCCCAAAGGACCAAAGGAGTGACATTAACCTTCTTAGCCAAGTCACTCCCAACGATTTATTATATCCCCTTTAAACTGAAACGGTTGGTACGGTTGTCCTAGTTTCTTCCTGCTTTAAGATTCAAAAAATTCGTTGATTAACTTATTCATTAAATGAATAATTTAATTGTCGTCTAATTTTGAAACATCTTCAATCCCAACTTTGCACAGTAGGCCTGGCCGTTTTAATATTTGCGATATATGAAAATATGCTTCAAATATTAATATTGACAAGAAAAACACTACAGAATAACTGCAGTGTTTTCCAGGATGCTTTTCAATACTGGCTGTGTAAGGGTTAGAATAGAATAGAATAGAAACGGAGTAAGCCTTTCCTGACTACCGAGACTGTAAACGGGGAGATCTATCTCGAGGAGTGTCTTCAGAAGCGTCCTCTGTTGAAATAACCCGAGGGTCCTACGATCTTCTGGCCGGATCTAGCTTCGTGCCACTATTCATATGTTGTTCTGGAATGGTACGAAGGCAACGGGGCTACTTTCGGTCCCAAGGAAATGAACCGGAACTAAGGTACATCGAAAAATACAGCAGGCACTACGGAAGCATCCCAAGGAGGTCAAATCTGAGGAAGACATGAAGAAAAAATGGGTTTCCGTACAGGAGAAGCTGAAGCTAGATGTTGTACAGAAACTAATGAGGGGAGCTAAGCGTAATGTGCGAGCGTAAGATTGTGGTGTTGTAGTTGAATAAAATAAATATGCCAAAAACTTACTAATGGATTATATTGCATTGTTTGAAAGTTTGAAAAGAATCGGACAACCTTGGTAATTTTTTACAGCGTTTTTCCGTGGTGCAATTTAATGTGGGACATTTCGGAAGGTTTCACGACCGTAGTCAGCAAATCGAAGAAGCATACAAAGCCAACCGACCGTTAAATTCTAAGCAACTGCTGCGTTGTTAGCATGGACGAAGTGACGATCAAAGAAGCAGACTGAATGACCGTCAGGCATTGCTACAAATGCCCCCCACAAAAAAGCTCCGTGCGCAATAGTTAATTGCGCGCGAGGGAAATACTACTAGCCTATTGAAAAAATCTTTATCTTTATTTGTTGTAAATATATAAAAGGCAATGGCTCCGCATTGAATAGCGTCATATAAACGAACAATATAACAAAAATTTGGGATAGCACAATCACCAATAAGTATTAAGAATAAGTGGCCAGATGGCAATAACGTTCGAACATCTAAAAGTCGGGAGTGACAAGCAGGACGAAGCAATCCACTGCATGATCCTCAATATCGCCTATGAATGCCCTGTTCTGTTTAAAAGACTGCGCCCGTTGGCTGAATCGGGTGAATACCAACACAGACGATTTACGACGGACCAGACGTTTACTCTGCGATATATCTTGGACAAATTTCGAAAATACGACAAGCGGACTCACCATCCGATTGTGAATTTCCAGGCAGCGTACGATTAAGTGAAACGAAACGAAAAGGGCAGATAACGCTGGTTAAAAAAGAATAACCAGAGAGATATCTCACATTAAATAGGTTGAAACCAAGCGATGGGATTTCAAATTTGTTGTTCCATATAACGCTCGAAGGTGCGATACGGATTTGTTGTGCAAAGGAACGGAACTAATATCACGATATCTCACAATTACTGGCATAAAAATATTTTGAAAACTTGTATTCTTACTGTAGAACTAACAAGAATGGTTCCTGAACGAACAACATGAGCGACGTTAGAACCCTCGACTAGACTGAACAATTCTATAGATATTGTCATATAAAATTTGGAGCTTTACAAGTACAATGTGGACTAAAAAATACTTTTCATCCATTGTGTAATATAATTTTAAGAAATTTTTCCGCATTGCTAATTTTTAGGTTACAAATAGGCCTTAACAGTGCGTCTTGAATAAGTCGGTTGGACTGTTATTTTAAAATGCTTTTTACTGCTGTTGTGTATTGAAAATGCTGCCTACTAGTAAGAAGCATATGTAGAGTACTAAATATCAATTCATTTATGAATACAACTTTAACTTGGAATTGAATTTGGGCACACAATCCCTAAATAGGGTGAAAAACACTATTGAGTTCTGCAAGATGACGACACGAATGAACTCTTGCTGAATGAAGTTCACGTTTTACAGTTCTCGGTGGTTTGTTTACTTTGTCAGTTGCGTGAGTTCGAGTGTAACGGGTGCTCATCTGTCACATTCGAACTCACGTAACTCCTATGTAAACAAACCACCGAGAATTGTCAAACGAAGTTCATCATTTTGTGGGGTTATGCCGGTTGGTGTAAAACCTAATTTGGAATACTTTTGTTTCTTTGTTGAGTGCAGAGCAAATCTACGGATTTAATGTCGCGAGAATCTGGCATCGCTGCCGGGAGGTCCGGATTTAGGCACTGGTCCGGATCTGGCAGCTAGGCCGGATCCGGAAACCGACTAAACTTTTTATTCCACTATCCAACCTACCCAGTAAAAAATCCGTAATTCTGGCTGGTTACTGCCAATATTGGACCAGATTCCAGCCTGAATTTGGTCAGAGATCCACCAGGATTCCGGTTGATTTAGCTCGGTACTAATACTATCATAGCATACGACCGAATTATCCTACATCCGTACAGAGCCGAAGTTGACACATATTGAATAGGTGTTTGATTGTGTGATACGCATACATGAACAGCAACCGAAATTCGTCATTCCACCGTTTACTACCTTTGCGGGAATATGAGTTTAATACCGCAATGCGCAATTGCGTGGTCTGTTACTGAAAAGACAATAGAATCTTACCCAAAAGTAATAGAAACATGCCCGTCGGATTTTGGGTGTAGAATGGAACATGCGAAATCCTGCCAAAGAGGTTTACAGTCTTCGTAGCACCTCAAGAAGTCACTTTTGGTCGCTTCTATGTGGATTTGTCCATTTACAGACTCAGATATCCACATCCAAGATCGCTCGCCAAACAAGGTTTTCTTGTTGGTTGGCTAAGGTTCGGTACCTTTTTAACGTTGTACGTAGTGTACCCGAGGAAATACTCATCGGTTCAAACACCACATAGCCCCTTGAAAAGACTATAAACATGGTCCGTGCCAAAATTCACAACCATCAAGACTCCACAAAATGGTCTCAATAACCCATAAAAACACCAAGATATAGTTTTTATGTGGGATCTACCGGACCATGGTGACTGTGCTTTCATGGGTTGGACCAATTTCAAACACTCATGTCAAACCCCATGAGTATGGGGTTATTATGTGCTTTTCGGGTACCAAACTTTTTATTGTTAAAAATATATTGAAACTTGAATCATTGGATTGACGTTTGAACTGGTTCATGCAGTGTCTCGTTTTCTGCCGCTCTGATTCCCTTTAAGCGTCTTGATCACATGGGATACGTGCAATGTGCGATTTCGAGCTTATACAGATCTATTGTTACTCCCACGCTAAAATGTTATGAACAAATATTTTTTGAAATTTAGTCTGTTTAATGATTTTATATTCATCCTAAGTGCGGGGCCCCCAAAACCCCGGGGCCCCTGGCTCTGGCCCAGTGTGCCCATGCGTAAAGACGGTACTGCTCTAGAATACCTATCCGTCTTTCAATTTCATTGCTTTCATTTCTCTTAGTCTCAAATTTGCCGAAAATAGCCAACAAAATCGATACAGTAATTTATGAATGGTACCTTAGATGATTCATCTTGGCATGTTGGTATGGCAGGCCGCGGAGAAACCTCCCCTGCATTTTTCAGATTGTGGCGGAGGGCCCGCCAGGAATGTTGATTCTAGGTTAAACTGATTCAAAGATCCCAGCATCCTTTAAGAAGGCCAATACAGTCTCCTCTCGAACTGTATAGTTATCCAGAGCTTCCCGAATGGACAAGGGCAGATTATACTGCCGACGTAGATCACTTAGTTCTTGGCAGTTGCTTAGTAAGTGTTCGACCGTGTGTCTAGTCTGACAGGGTTCACAGATCGGAGGGGCGACACGTGATATGGTGTGAGAGTTAATGATTTTTTTGTGTCTCACGCGAAGCTGGGACAGAGCCCTCTGTTCGAGTCTGCTGTCATGTTCGGTCCATTCCTCGAGTGTTCATTTGACGTTTTGTAGATGTCCCTGGGCACTTCTCCAATGGCTTGCAAAGTTTGCTACCACTTTCCTTTTGGACTCTTTTAAGATGTCTGCCGTTGAAACCTTCTTGGTGAGTAAGGTGCTGGATTGACGTCCAAGGCATACTAGGCGATCTGCATCCTAATTACCGTGGATGCCAGGGACTCAGCAGATGGAGGTGATCGAGTCACAGGATTGTTCAATGACCTGCACATATGGGTGCCTACAGTCTCCATAAGGAGTCTGAAAACAACAACATCTGGAACATCTTCGGGTTTCTTTGTGATAGCGAGAGCGATGGCAACAGCTTCAGCGGAGAAGATGGAGCATGGTGGGGGACCAGCTCCAGTTCCACTCACACTCACCCCTACCCTTCCGTTTGACTTTGATCCATCGGTGAAAATTTGCAGGTGGTTTGAGTACTTTGTATCAACATGTTGTAGAAATCTGGCTCGGGCAATATTGGGGGATACTCCTGCCTTCAGACGGCGCGTCAAGCTGGTATCAATGTTCGGTCCGTATTATGAACAGGCATGGTTTCCTGTATGATATAGACGGCCGATTTGTGGCATGGGGGAGTTTGCGAAGGTGGAATGGATTTCTTCAGCCGTCCGTAGCAAGGCGCAGTCACTGCAACTTGTTTTTTCAGGAATCTAAGGGCCTGCCTCAGAGTTGCCACTGCTGTGGGCAATTGGATGGGAGTATACCAGCCTCCATAAATGCAGCTTCAGCAGGCGTGCTGGGTAGAAGGTTGGATGTAGATCGAATCGCTCCATGGTATAGTAGGCTAAGTGTCGTCACCATAGCTTCCCAGATGCGACTTGTTAGTTCGAGTCCACAATATATTTTAATTCTTTGAATCAAGGCGCGATTGATGTCAAACAGGGTTGAGCGATTACATTTTGTATGTCGTGTGCCAATTACTTAAATTAATTGTTTTCTGCTCTTGCAGTCTTGCTTTACATTTCTGAAACGTGGGAGGAACTTTCTTGACCGCAATGTTGAAGCCAACTGATTCTGCCCAACTACCGACGCCTCTTACAGCAGCTTGGAGTTTGATTCATACGCGCGTCTTGTTTCCCGGTGACTACCAAGATAATGTCATCCGCATACACAAAGACAAAAACGCCTTTCGGTAAAATGGAGAACAGTGAGTTCAACCCGGTGATAGCATAGCATCACCCCCAGGACGGAGCCTTGGGGAACCCCATTTGCTTCTTGGAAAGGACTAGATCGACTTTCACCTATGCCAACCCGAAAACGTCTGTTGCTCAGGAATTACTACACAAAAAGGCCTAAATTTCCGTCAATCCCACATTGTCTGAGTTGTCGGAGGATTCCTACGCGTCACGTAGTGTTGTAGGCCTTGGATAGATCCAGAATAGCGATGTCGATATGGTGACCTTCATTCAGTACCTGGGTTGCCACTTCGCCGTAGGATCTCAAATGTACTCCAGCACCGAGGCCTTTACGAAAAGCACATTGTCTGAGATCAAGCAGATTAACATCCTTCAGGAGCGTGGTAAGTCTTCGGTTTACCATCCTTTCCATCACCTCAGATGTGCACGAGAGAAGACTTATTGGGCGGAAATCACTTGCTATCCTGGGCCGTTTCTTTTTTGGAATTGGCACAATGAGAGCCTCACGACAGTTAACGGCGAAGTAGTGCACTCTTCTCGATTGATTAGAGCTACCTCAACATGGGGTGACCTATATCGTCAAGACCTGTTGACTTCCCCCGTTCAGAACCAAGAGCTGTAGCCAATTCGGTACCAGAGAAGGCTCTATTGTATTTTTGACTTGGGTCCGGTGAGAACTTTGTAGGAGATACCTCTAATAAGACTATAGACTTTCGTCTATGGAAGGTGGGTGGGAGTGATTGGTCGGATGAAAGAAGCTGAAAGTAAGTGCCAATCTCATTGGATATTGTTTGTGGATCCATGGTAGTGCCTCCATCGGTTGTGAGTGTAAAACCTATTTGCCGACGGTTTTCGCTTAGAGCATTAACTCTTCTCCTCAACTCAGGAGTTGGAGAATCAGGACTGAAACCATCTATAAATTTGGTCCAACTAGCGGTATTCGGACAACCGGTCCTCCCAAACGGGGAGGTATCGGGGTTTTCTCTTGAGTGTGCGCAGTGCAGCTCGGCGGGCTTTTAGGATTGCGGCCACTTCAGAGTTTCAACAGTGTACTGCCTTGGGTGGTGGGGGCCACTGGTCCAGGGAATACTCTTACACGCTGCTCTCAATATACTGTCGGTGAGTTCATCAGTAGCGTAGTATTGATCAAAGTCTAGGCTATCCGAGCTTTGTTGTTCGAAGACCGGCCAGTCGGCGCGACAGAAACTCCATTGTCTTCGGTGTGTGATTGCTGGTGATGTTTGTGTGATATAACGTTTGGAAAGTGATTAATATTACCCATATTCGGCGATACGCTCCAGCCGAATGATCCAGTAAGATTGCTGGAACAAACGGTCAGATCTATGGCCGACGGTGCAGCCACGAAGAAATGTTGTACTGCCGTCATTTTGTATAATGGTGGCGATATCTTCAATCACCTCGAGAATTACGTTGCCACGTTGGCAGCATTTTTCTGAGCCCCAGGAAGTGTGGTGCGCGTTAAAATCGCCCATAATGATGAAGGGGGTAGGTAGCTGGTAGTTTCAAAATTTGTGTCCGAAATCGCTAATCGTGTGTGGAAGGTATGCATTAGCAATAGTACAGTTGAGAAAATAGGTGATCCGACTCGCCGTGGTAATCAACTCGGTTGCCAAAAGCATTGGTACCGAAGGTATATCTGCCCTGATGCCGAGGCCGATTGTTTGGTAAAGAACAGATCTTCTAGCTGTTTCGCACTGATAACGGTTGCAGAACTTTGCTGCCAAATCTGTATCGCTGTTGGTATGGATTTCTTGGATCGCGAGTCAAATAGGAGAATTTCGATCAGTAATAATTTGCAGCTCACTTAGATTGGTTCGACGTCCTTTGATATTCCATTGGATTGCTAGGGTAGAATCCTTTTCGTCTGGTGGAGATAGTGGTGTGTTGAGGCTAGAGTATCTCCGACGGTTAGCGGTATTTATTGCTCTTGACGGTATGTGAATTTCTGACACAACTGGACATGGTCGGGAGACTGAAGAAGTTTCCACAGGGCTTGCTCTGCTGTATCTTTTGTCCGGGAACTCATCTGGCCTTGGTTAGGAATTATTGTGTGGAGACTTACCCGGGTGTGAGCCAGGCCCCCTGCGCTTGCAGGTGCCGGAGGCTCATCGAGTGAGTACGGGACATCCGCGAGCCGGACCAGTGCAGGGGAGAAGGCTGTTTCCCTATCAGATTTGGTCACGTGTTTGTCCCTGCTGGTTGGGCTGTGAATTTTGTTCTCCGGACTTCTGTGCGGTTTCCGTCGTGCTAACGGTGTCTCTGGGAGGACGATCAAGGGCTTTGGCGAGAGGTCCGTGGCATTTGGGTCTTCAGGGTTGTTTGGGAAATTCTGTAGCTGTGCGCCATGAGGGGCCCGCTACCGGGCTTAGGGATGGGAATGTTATTGCCGGCGTGTTGCTGACGAGGTTATAGTTCGTGGCGTTTCCGCTTGGAGTTTGTCTAGTTGGTGGTTGATTGTACTGCCGGATCGAGTGAAAGAGCCTGTAGCGATGGGCCTTTTTCACGACTCATCTGTTTCGTTTGCTTTGCTTCTCTCTTTGTCGTTCTGGTGATCATGGCGGCCAGACAGTCTTCCCCTGAGGCTTCCGAGCGGATGCTGACTGGGAGCTTTAGGTTCGCCAGAAAATTGGTTTGTGGATGTTGCAGTTACCGTATGAGTTGTATGTTTGATCGAGGGGACCGACGTTCCCTTTATCGGTTGGATTGGTTCCTGAAGAATAAGTCGTGTCTGGCGTCTGCCCGTCTATGCGATTGCCCGCGGTAGTCCGGGGAAATGGAGGCGACCGGCTCTTCCGTTTGGTGTGTGTTGCATGATGCTGTGGGAGGGAGAGATGGGGTAATTTCTTCGGTCGAATTTGGTTAAGTTTCGGTACTTACTCGGAAAGGTACCGATGATCCCACACCGACAGTTGCCGGGAACTCGTCAGTGAGGGCCGGTACTTCCCCGGACGGGGTCGGTGTGGGTAGGCTTTTCTGGTGTTGCTGGCGTTTTTGTTGTTTATGGGTTATTGAGTAGTTATTTATGGGTTATTGAGTAGTTATTTAATTGTTGATATTGAGCTTCTTAGTCCGAACTGTCGGTGGCTGGGTCACCGCTTTGGTTGAATCAGTTGTGCGATTGGGGATTATAGAATGGTTTTGTCGGGCGAATTCGGGTGGTTTTGGTTGGCTCTGTTTCAGAAGGGGGTTCTTGAAATATTCTTGGTATGATTTATCTCGTTCCTTTTTCGATTCGCTTCGGCTTGGTCGCTTTGTTACGCCTTCTGATTGTGTTGAGGTTGTTGAAGGGTTTTGTTTCACAGCCGTAGTTTGTGGAGCTAAGACTCCTGTTGCCTGTTTGGTCGTCGTCGTTTGGGATGTACTGGTGCCGGGGCCGATTGGTACCACCTGCAGCGGATACGGTTACGAAATAGTCCGACCGAGGCAGAAAGGACTATATATATATATATATATATATATATATATATATATATATATATATATATATATATATATATATATATATATATATATATATATATATATATATATATATATATATATATATATATATATATATATATATATATATATATATATATATATATATATATATATATATATATATATATATATATATATATATATATATATATATATATATATATATATATATATATATATATATATATATATATATATATATATATATATATATATATATATATATATATATATATATATATATATATATATATATATATATATATATATATATATATATATATATATATATATATATATATATATATATATATATATATATATATATATATATATATATATATATATATATATATATATATATATATATATATATATGAAGCTCTTTTGAAATTGACGGTTTGACGAATAGTACTCGCAAATATTATAAATACTTTCGTATATAGCAGCGAACAATTCGTTTGCCTAATGAAGTCGTTTCAGAAGAAGCCAACGAAAGTCGTTTCGTGGTTTTTACGAAAAACTCGTCATAAAAAATTAAAGTGTTGCAATGGAACTACGAACGATTCATCATATGTATGAAAAATTCGTATATTGCATGAAAATTGTCTGTACGGAACTAATTCGTGGCGATTTACGAATATATTCTATCACTGTAATAAGAGCTATTTAGGACGTATTAGCTTGCCAATGCATTAAAAACCAACAAAAAGCCTTCTCTTTATACGTTACTGCTAATTATAAATGGAAGGAAGCACCATCGATTCCACATACTATAGCTCTGTTCAGCTACCCTTGAATTTACCCAAGCTAAAGCACAAAGGAATCGCTCAGCAAAAAAAACGCTCAAAGCAGACCAAAAATAAAAAAAGCAAATGAATAAAACGAATAGTATCGCAAGAATGGGAAGAATTCATGATGGCATTCAGCTCAGCAACGTCGTCGCCCGGCCCGGTATTCTTTTGCTCCTGGATCATTCAACCCCCGTCCGCGTCCCAGACTATGGGCGCACTGGCAGATTTTCAGTCTTCTGTGTCCTCCTATTCACGTGTATTTGATTCCACTGCTATCATTCCTATCCATTTGAGCTCGTTTTTCTTTCATTGAAACCAAACTTTTATTTACCTATTGTTGCAGAAGAATGGCTCCGCTTTCCGAGCAGGGACGCCATGAGCTGACGAAGAAGATGGATGCATTACAGAAGAATAACCCTTGCCTACAACGCACGAAGGAAGTTTGGGTGAGGGGGCGTCCTTTTGGGCATTGTTGTCAGTGGCAGTTCGGCTGAGTAAAAGTACGACTCGGAAGCATTTTCTCACTGGCAACCCCAGTACCTACTAGTGCACTAGCGGAGTTGGTGTTTTTTTTTTATTTTCGTTCTGCTGTTAGCTGCTGCTCCCGATAGTTGGCGTGAACTACTTTCGCAACTATCGGAGGTTTTGTTTTGCAGTTTTGGGGAAAAGTTAGAGATGCGGGAATGATAGCCCTTAAAAGTTTCCCCCCGCGCCAGCTTAGCATTATACGATAGCCGCGGGGACAGGCAAAACCACATCCTGGGATGTCGGTTGTGTAGAGTTCTCGAGGAGAGCAAAAGTTGGTGGTGTTAAATTGCTGGCGCTTACTTAGCGTAAATGCGCTTTCAAAAGTTTTGATCATTAAAATGTTACTAATGCAACTTTCTATGCGCCCAGAAATTGCTTTGGGAATGTGATTTTTTATGTTATAAAGGACGTGCTTACTATCTTGTTTTGTTTGGCTGGAGTATTAGATTTAATTAGTAATGGTAGCTTAACAAATATTTGCTCTGGTTTCACAATAGTAAACGGTTGAATATTCGAAAATTATTACTAATAGGAATAACACTGACTCCCGAACCAGCTCACCCGACAAATGAAGATAACTGTTGATGCGTTGAAGCGTTTATTTTTTTCCAACTTTTTGAGCAATACTTCAACCGTACCGAGTTACAAAAGAATGTTTCCACAGAAGAGTTGTGTGTCGATGCCAAAAGGCTCCTTCGTTGTCTGAATCTGTTTCGTGAGAAGCTTTTCGTGATCGAGTTCGCGCAATTTTTCAATATTCGTACCAATATTTCCTCTCAATGGGGTAAAAAGGAATGAGGTATGCTTCTTAGGATTAACTGCGATTAAAATTTAATTGTCATTTAGACAAGCTTAAAACTAACGGATTACTCTATACTGATACTTATCAAAAATGGTTGTAGCAAATTTGAAAATTTGATGGTATGGAAGGGTCATTCCACGTCAGATTTGCAACTAAATTTTAAATCCTTCCAAAAAAATTCTTGCATTCTTCAGCTAAAAATAATTGGCACTTATTGTTGTTCTGGCAGATAATAATTTTTTAGCAAGTTTGTTAAATTATAGTTTTTGAAGTTTATAAATCTTAACAGTTTTTAATCGCTGATAACTCGGAAATGGAAAAATAATGAATAAAAAACTTGTTTTTGTCCACCTAGTGGTGCGATTGTGCCTTTCTCATTCATGCAAACTATGATTATTAGCTGGTAAAGTTCAATATAATTGTGGAAATGTAAATTACATTCTTATTGTCACGTATCCCATGACTACACGTATACCTCGATAGTAAGTACATCTTTGCCTCGTCTAGCATACATGCTATCGACACGTACGAGCTATCGAAAAACTTTATGATGTTTAGTCTCACAGAAGAGACACCACAAACTTTTTCCAAAAAAAAACACGATGTCTCAATTGAGGAAACTTTTAATGTACAATAACTTTGATTATATGAAAAGTGACAACAAACACTTGACGCTATCGCAAATGCGTGTGAGGTTAGCTTACCGACAGAGTTACCAAAACGCATAAGGTTTTCACTAAAATTTGTAGAATGTGACGTAATATCCTTAGTGGAGGTTAATCTATCCCCACTTTCCCCTAGGGTTCGTCGCGGTGCGGATGTGGGCGGTAAATGGATTATCCGCACCGCAACCGCAAAAAAATATCAAAACCGCACCGCTTACCGCAACCGCACTTTATTTACCCCACCGCACCGCGCGGTAATGCGGTAAATGCGGTAAATTTTTTATATTTTTAAAAATAGTGTTGAAAAATTGTTCATTTGTATAACCATATATAATAAAATGTTATTCTTATTTACACGAAATTTAACTTTAAGAGACTCCTCAGAATGTAATGTTTAAGAAAAAATCAACTTTTGCATTTTCTATTAATAAAACTCCGTACATTTAAAATGCAACATTCAAAAACGTTGTACTGCAGTAATAGGAAAACTTTTATTTTAGCAACCCTTCAGTTAATTGAAAAAATGTAATAAAAATGTTATAAGAAATGAAGTATTTTTTTCTTTAAATTGTCATATTTTCAATGTGTTTGACATATGAAAATGAAATGGATGATTTTCGCATTTACGTAGTAAAAACCACCTTCATTCTTAAAGGAATTTCAACAACAAAAAAATTTGAAGTCGAAATACCAGTACTTCTATATAGTAGCGCAAATATTCCAATATAGTGAAATAAAAACATTGTATTTCATCAATAAGAACGACGCCATATTTGATGAAAAAATTGCTCTATGCATTACATCTAATCAGGAGTCCGGTCTCAACCGGTACAGAATTATTGAACATTAGAAAACCTGCTAAAACTGTATGATTTGTAACATACAGCAGAAATGTTATTAAAAATAGGGGTTTTATAGACAAAATATCCCAAAACTCTAACTTCCGCATTTTTTCAAGAAACATATGTATTCTCATTCAGAAACTAAGATTGCTCCCTTTAAAAATCTATGAAGTGTAATTTTCTAAAGGCTAGTTCTAGAAAGTTCTAGCATTTAATGTATTTTCCTATAATATTTTCCCAAAGAGCCAATGGCAAAAACTTCAATTAAAGTGGACGGGAGTCAAACGATGTGGTATTTAGCAAAAATAGTTTCAAAAAAGCTACAAAATAGTCTTAACCCTCCAGCACACGCGCCGTTGTATTTTGTGAAACACCTTCCGAAACTCTCGTGAAACCTTCCTTCAGCAACAGCGGCTGCTCATTCGGGGAACCATTCGCGCGAGTGATGGAGGGTTAACTGAAAAATATTAGGACTTAATTTGGTAGAAAACTATCGTAAATTTGAATGGAAGTACGCGAAAAAAAGTTATGTAGCATACTTTTTGAGAAAGAGTCCAATAAAATTGACTGCATTGACTCACATTGAATTTACATAGCAATCAAAGAAGATAGAAATAAGATGTTGATGAACGAATGATAGAATAATCATCCTAATTTGGACCCCTCCTTATTTTGGACGATTTCATACATTTGTATCCTTTACTGCCAATTACTCCAAATTCGTTTGGTTTGATGAAGATAATTATATTCTTTGGGTTGTGTTTAAGTCCCAGCATAATTAGTTTATCTCTAATTTCTTTAAATTAATCAAAATTCACAGTTGAAAAATTGATATCGGAAACGATTCATAATTCAACGATTTCCAACAGAAATCGGGAGAAGTGATGCACTTTTAAATTGTATTTAAGAGTAAAAATTTATTGTTTTTAAATGATCTAATAATTTTGTCTCTATTTGGATCTTGCATTTTATGTATTTGAAATGGTTAGTTTGTGGAGTCTTACTTAGAAGTATGAAATAACTAGTATCCAAAATATGTCGTAAAATAATAGCGTCAAAATATTTCGGACACAGCTAGATTTTCTTTCGTAATGGCAGTCTGTTTATCAATTTAGAATAACCAAAATTATCACTTTATCAATTATTTTTTTGCGGTGCGGTTGCGGTAAAACCGCGCGGTAAAAGCTCTTTCCCGCACCGCATCCGCGGGAAAAAATGTCTTACCGCACCGCAGATTTTGCGGTGCGGATGCGGTAAATACCGCGCGGTTGCGGTAATTACCGCAACCGCGACGAACCCTACTTTCCCCTACTTGCCAGGTCTAATAAATGGACTGAATATAAGTAAACATATAGTAGTGTTAGTCATTTTCAGAAAGTTAGTAATGTATCGGTATTAAGAATGATTTTTGACCTGCTTTTTATATAGAATAAGTGCGTATTATACCTTTTAACCCTATGTATGTACAACTAGCGAGCCGGAAAGCGGATGTTTGTTGTGATATGCGTGGTAATCATTTTCGCCTTATCACTTGAGAAAGTTAGACTGACAGATGTCTTCCTGATCGAGGCTGAGTTACTGATGATAAGCCAATGACGACCCTCGGTAACTCGATTAATCCATCGGGTCGAATTTTTTTTTCCAATCTCTTACCTTGCCTTGGAAGTTGGTCACGTAGAAGATTGAGACGTTGCACTATCCACCATCAGGTATTTCTACTTCCAACGGTCGGTGGTTGATAGAGTGTAATATAGAGCACGTGAACAAAAGGAATTGGTTTACTGGATTGGTCGCAAACGTGACTGGTACCAATGAAATTGGGTCAAATTGTTCAAGCCTGGACAGAAACTGGTTCGATGAAATATACTTCATGTGTTTTTTCAGTATCCATGATCATTTACGTAGATTATTGTTTATTGGGACAAATTATTTCTTATACCGATTGCATGTGTGATATTCAGCGTAGGGTTGTGGTACCGGTAATACCGGTACCGAAAATCCCGGGAATACCGACCCATATGGCCGGCGGAACACCTCTTTCCCGAGTGGGTAGTAAGATTCGAAGTGATTTCTCTTTGTACTGACGAAAGTTCAGATATGGCGTGTGTAAGTGAAAATGAAAATCCCTTGATAATATCTGGTGGCTATTTAGAAACACTCTTTGTTAACAGGGCTGTTTTTCCGACGGCTCAGCGAAAATGTGTTTGTTGAATACTACATCCAAAATCCAACGGGCATGTTTCTATTACTTTTGGGTAAGATTCTATTGCCTTTTTGGTAACAGAGCAATTGCGCATTGCTGTATTAAACTCATATTACTGCAAAGGTAGTAAACGGTGGAATGACGATGTAGGATAATTCGGTCGATTTCTATAATAGTATTAGTATCGAGTCAAACCAGCCGGAGTTCTGGCGGATTTCTACCCAAATTCAAGCCACTATCTGCACCAATTTTGGCCGAAATAGGCGGAATTACGGATTTTTTATTGGGTAACTTGGATAGTGAAAGAAAAATTTTAGACAGTTTTCGGATCCGGCCTAGTTTCCGGATCCAACAAAGCTCCCGATCTCGACCAGTTCCCAAATTTGGACCTCCCAGATCTGGATCAGTTTCCGGATCTGGACTTGTTCCCAATTCGGACCAGTTTCCGGATCCGGATTGTTTTACATCGAGTATTGCCAACGCGAGAATTTTGTGCAAAAAAAAAACACATACGTGGTTAATCTCAGGTTTTGATTTGTTCCAAACTTTCGAGTGGGTAATTCCCCCCTCGGTAGTTTTCTAGTGGGTAGTACTACCCATACTACCCACGCATTCCGCCGGCCCTGCGTACGCCTTTGTGGGTTAATGAGGTGGGGTCATTATTATAATAATCCTAGAAGTTAAATATTAATAACTGCCGTTGCACTGAACGATATTTTTAAATTCCTGCACTATTTGGTCGAAATAAAATTTTGACTATCTTCTACTAAATTTCAGAGTATTCACATCTAGCATAAGAGTAAAAATTTGTTTTGATTTTTTATTATTGACATTCTGATTGGTTCCAATTATTCACTGGGTGGAGATTTTAAAGTTGGTGAACTGCTTTGAATGGAGCGATTCGTAATTTTTGATGATCGAAAAATTCAGCAAAACTCCATAGTTTACAGGCAATTAGGAGCTTTGGTATGCATAAGAGTCGAAACCAAGTTACAGCAAAGCGAAAATGTCGAGAGGAAATGCGACCAACGTACACGTATTTACATTCTCGCTTCGCTTTACTGTTGATAATAGGGTTTCTTACATTTACCATTTGTTGAACTGCTCATTAAAGCATAAGAGTTCCATATTGAAAAACAGCAAACCGAGAAAAACTGTTCAAGATTTACATTTTCGTTGAGCCTTATGGATGCCAATGTTGTGGTATTTTTTCGATTTTCTCTAAACAAATCTTATTTGTGCATTGTGATTCAGTATTGATAGAGAATACAATCCAACAGATAACTAATTTTCGACAAAAATACATATGGGACTCTTATGCTTTAATGGGCAGTGAAGTCGACGAAAGTCGCATCGCTTAGCAGTTATTGAATTCAAAGTGGCCTACTTTTCGAAATGAAAGAAGGTGGCGCATTCGAAAAATACCTTTTACTGCAAAGAGACATCAGTTGGAGGATTCAATTTCAATTTGAAGCGTTTCTCGAATCTTTTGAAAAAAATATTCGAATAGCGGTACTTTATCGATGCTACCGGTACTGGGGGCTTCAGTACCGCAGTATCGGTTCTCGCCAAAATGGGTCGGTACTGCGAACCCTAATTCAGCGTTCGTAAATAGGAAACGTTCAATCATTTTTGGATTGTTGTGTTGTTTTCTGGTAGGGTGATGAGCCCATTTTCACCATGTTTCTATTATCACCCTACCCATTTGAAGCCGTTGGTTAGAGCAGTGTCTGCCATCTTTGTTCAACGCATTGAGTCAAATGGTAGCGCAACAATAGGGGCACTCGATTCGAGTTTTCGTTGCGCTCAAACACGAGAATTTCACTTTTCTCAGCGCATTTTTGTTATTATATTGGTTCTTAACCACGAAGCGAAGCTGTTGATGTCAATTTGTACACATTTCATTGATTGTAGGCGGAGAAATTAATAAATTAGTGAGTAACCCTGCTTAGTATGGTGAAAATAGGCACTTTACCCTATATGCTAAGTAAACAATAATTTGGATACATGGGCAAATCACAGGTAGGTTAAAATACAAATTAAACAAATAAATAATAAATAGGGGAACATGGGGAGACTTGACCAGGTTTTCAGCTAAAACTGCATAAATCTCTAAAAAAGCCTTCAATCCCCCAAAAATCATTCAGATATAATGCGCAAAGTTATTGCGCGTCTTCATGATTTTTTACAGAATTTTTAATATAATTTTTGAAAAGTTACAAAAAAATTTCTGTGATCGTTTTTTCTGGTCAAGTCTCCCCATTGCGGGGAGACTTGACCAAGGCGTGGGGAGACTTGACCAAGAGAATTTTGAAAAATCATAACAAAAAATAATGACATAAAACATACTGTAATTATTTTTTCCCTATTGTCGAGATCCTTAGGTAGCAGTAAAAAATATAAAAGAGTTGCATTTGATATATTTTGATTTTTTTAAATGCATTTCTTTTTAAGGATTAACTGTACTGCTTGCATTGCATGTTCACACGTCACGAAATCAGTCCTACTATTGCTAACTTTGCTTACAAATTTGAAAATATGAAGACTTATGTTTGGGGTGGGATTTTTTTATGGCGTGATTAACATTAACAGTAGATACCAAAGCATAATAAATATTAGGAATTTTCCATCTTTCTTCAGCTGATCGCCACTTGGTCAAGTCTCCCCATAAAATCTTGGTCAAGTCTCCCCAACATTAGTTATTGCGTTCAATTTCATGCGAATTCTGGTAATAACTATTCCAATGTTCCAGTTTATGTAAAATCTTTTCACTGCTTCACAAGGATTAAGATGGTATATTAGTCCTTTAATAGTAATTAGTAGTCGAGTAGATATGTCCATAAAAAGTTTGATAAAAAATTACATCATTTATCGAAAATTTATTAATCACGTAACATTTTCTGCAAGGAAAGGATTTTTTACTCCAAACTTTCAAAATTACCTTAAGGGATCGAAACAAGTATAAAAATTTTTTTGAAAAAAAATTAAGAATCGAATAGAAGACGCCATAGCTGAAAATAGAATTTTGCGCTTGGTCAAGTCTCCCCATGTTCCCCTAATTTAGAAAAAGTTTCTCTGATTTATGGCATGTAGTGTACTGTTAGTGGGTGCATGAAAAGAAATCATATGGCATGATATTAGACGGAATTAGTAGTTATATGAATAAACTTTACAAAGAAATTTAATTGGGTTCTGAGCACAGAATTTTACACATATTTGAAAATTGCTGTTGTTTTTTTCTCTAGTAAAGGATAGTGGTTAAGAACTGTTTAGTCTTTAGTTGGGAAACATTTTTTCTTGAAAACAGTCTCTAGACAACGATGGAAACTTTCAACCAGCTTCCCTTATCTGTTACCGTTTGGTTATTTTGCCCTATCGGATCAGCTGATGAGCATAAAGAGCTTGAGAGTGAGAGTAGTACAGGCCATACTACTGTTCGTTGCATCCACCCACACACACACACACACACACACACACACACACACACACACACACACACACACACACACACACACACACACACACACACACACACACACACACACACACACACACACACACACACACACACACACTAAAACATTGTAGGTATTGAATATATAAAATTAATCTGAAGTGCCTTGTATTTCGGGTTGGTGTCCTTGGGCTTACCTTGAGAGTACAGACTCTCAAGCTCGAGCTAGCAGTGATAAAAGAGGCGTTTGATGCCCACCCAGACGTTCCCTGTGGCTTGACCAGGGACTAGAGGCATTTTCGAAGTCCGTCTGACTGAGAAGTATCATATCACTCCACTAAAATTAGCACCATTCTAACTTCAAACCATGATTATACAGATTCTTTAAGATCCAAGGATCATTCGGATTTCTTAGCTTTGACGTGTTTTCTATGTCGTTCCACAGATGTTCAATTAGATTTAGGTCTGGGCGATGTGCAGATCATGAAAGAACATTATCCATCTGATACGAAGGCTACTATTTAACGAACCGAGATATATGCTTAGGGTCATAATCATGCATAAATGTTCACCACATAGACCGGTAACTGGCCTAATATGACCGTACAATATATACTTGTATTGATACTGATCTATTCTACCATCAATTTTTACCATTGGCCCACATCTAATGTTATCATCAGGTAAACATGTGAGTGCCTAAAATAGACCCCTTGTAGGTCCTGGGGGAAACACTGGCCGTAACACAAGCTCAGGCTCCAACGATAATTTCTGCTCTTTATTGTATATGAGAATGAAATTGAAACAGTTATTATACAAACAGAAAACAATTTAGCCGAGTTCTGAATATTAATTGTGTTTATCACCGAAGATTGCCATGCAATGAAGTAAGTGCAGACAACTATCCCGTGTTGAGTTCATTCATGAAAGCTTGAACCCATATCAAGCAAAATATTTGGAGTTACGTTTTCTTCGGACAGGATTTGATCATATTTTGAGTTTACAAAATTAACACCATTCGTAACTTGGAAGTCCTAAAGACACTTTCATGCATTAATCAAAAAAACATAGTATTGATATGGGAATGTGTTCGGTTGTCGGCACACTTTTGTTTTTGGCTTACAACATTACTCCAATTGAACAATATATGGGAATAAGCTTACCAATGGAAAGCTAGAGGCCTTAGTTAATAACTTATTAAAGAATTTAATTTATTCTGTCAACTTGAATTTTTTTTTGACAATTTAGTAAAATGATAATTTTTTACCATTTTGAAAAATGTGGTCGGTTGTCGGCAACCTAAGAAAATTTACAAAAAATGGAAAAATATTAATGAAAATTTATTTATTTTAACAACCATCGAAGGCATTATGAACATCATTCTTCATCAAAACCACAATAGGTGTATGTGAAAAACTAGTGTGACTATTACGCACTGCTAAGGCGCTGACGGATCGCATTCACTGCAATTGAGTTAGTTTCAGGCAGTCCATTTTTTACCAAAGTTTCAGACAGATTAGATAGTGGTCAGCCAAAGCGGTAGGGGGGCTACATGGTTAACCCCTCTCTCCCCCCCCCCCCCCACACTGGTCGTGACAATCTGGTATATACAGTGCTACCTAGCGTTGCAAACACGACCAAGTGGGCTTTCTTCATGTAAATGTAGAACGCTAAACCGGAAGTCGCCTTCCTGGTTTGCAGAATAGTGCCAAAGAACGATTTCTGGTATCTAATCGTAAAGCCCGTCCCAAAATACCCCTATTGATTAGGATATTGAAAGCATTTGCTACAAAAAATGGGTTGCCGACAACCGGTTTTAGTAAGCTTTTTGAAAACTGATTAAAAAAATATTGTGGCGAACACTTCGATGCCATTCAATGTTGAATCATAAAATAGGGATGATCCATAAATGACGTAGCATTTTTGAGTGATTTTTAACACCCCCCTCCCCCATCGTAGCATTTCGTCACAAACCTCTAAATACCCCCCCCCCCCCCCTGGTAATTACGTAGCTTGACGATAACTCTGCCCCCCTTGTCCCCGTAATTTTTTATAAAAATTCTGTTCTATTCCTTTTTAAAAAAGCTACGTAGCATGACATGACCCCCTACCCCCCTGTCGTCACACATCATCACAAAATACAAAACTCCCCCCTCCCCCATATAATGCTACGTCATTTATGGATGATCCCATAGAATAAATTCACATCGTAAATATTCAATGCGCATACTTTTTCGATCGATTTGCTTCTTTCTATAACACTAAGCAAATCATCAAAAAAACTTGTTTAAAAATATATTGATTGTAGAACAGAATATTCGAGTCTGTTTGCTTTACCAATCGACACAAAAATATCATGCAAATATAACACACAAATAATATTTTTTAGAATGTCCATGTCTGGTTTCTATCAAAAGTTACATAAGGGTGTCGGCAACCGACCACTTTCCCCTACAATTTATGTATTCCAAATTTTATACAATCATATAGAGATTGGACAAAGCTATCTATTAGCATCTCTTGGAGCAAAATGTCGGCCGGCGCCGACACTTTCTTTTTAATCCTTAATGTACAACAGTAAACAACAGCTCTGTTAAACTGAAACATCAAGTCCTTTAGACTCATTTAAAAAAGTTTACTATTTATTTAACGTTTCTTTATTCTGCATTGGAAATACAAGAGCATTAGTCATTAGGAAGTTTCACTTACCAACAGCTTTGAATTTAACCTGCATTTTCTTTTTCTAAAATTTGTGCATTGACGCGTCATTTATTTGACGGCGCCGAGTTTGTGGAAATTTAAATTTGTAAATCTCAGTAAGTCGAGCAAATTTACAACTGTCAAAAAACAGAGGGAGTGCGTTCAATGCTGGTCCCGTTCCGCTGTGCACATGCGCTATGTTCGGTATCCGTTATTTGACAGTTATTTCCAGTAAATCGTAAAAGGAAATCGTGGAGAAGCTTTCCTCTGCACGAGCACTGGTGTTCGTGTGATTTCCTCAGGAGAATGATTCTTTTCAACTTCGATGTGTAGGCAGTTATGGGGAAACTTCTCTATTGAGGATACGTTGCCACTCATAGTTGGTCACTCGGATGCTGCTGTTATCCCACTATTTAACACCGGGTAGTTCTTTAGCCCTAGGTAAGTGGAAAAATGTTTAACTGAATAAAATCGGCTTTTGCGAGTTTATTCGCTGCATGTGAGGAATAGTATGTGCGAATATGGTCGTCTATAACACGTCTAGTGTAACCGTTTTGTTTTCAGGAATCAACATAAATTGACTAATCCAGCACCATTTTCAAGAGACGTTGAGTATTCGAAATTTTGAATTTGTTGTATTATTTGTTATCAGAACCAACCGCAAAACATGTTATGGCTGATTTATACTTCTGTTTAATTTTTTTATTTGTTTCTGTCGATTGCAGAATACATGAGTTAACAATTAAATTCAAAATAAAAAAGTTGAAAAATATTTCAAAAATTCTTTCGATAATTTTATACAAAAACGCCACTTCAATTAATAAATTTTTTCCATCTATCAAATAAATTACGAATTATCGAATATGTTCACTTTTATAAAACTCACAAGTAAAAAAAACATCACTTGGAAAAAATTATCATATTGAACAAAACAAATACATGTCGTTTTCTCTCGCTTAAAAATACGGCAAAAATCAAAGAGAATATATAACCCCAAATCGAAAAAAAATCTGTAAAAGGAGTTGAACGGCCTACAGCAGAGCTTAAGAGCTTACTGGAGAAATATACATAACGTGCGATACCCTGGTCCGAAAACAGTCTAGATGAAAATGCGTGTTATGAATGTTGAATAATGCATCATCACAAAGTTTGGCTTCATCGCATCCGGCATGCTTAGACCAGCGATTTCCAATGGTAACCACATTGTTGTGTATTTTTCGCATGCTTTACGTCATTTGAGTAATGGCATCATTTGGAAATCCTATATAACCCCACCCCTCGCCAACTGCCATATTACTTAGAACGATGCGATGAAAATGAGGCTTTTCAGGCTTCTTGGTAGTATTTAAATTACTATTAAATTTGATTATCTTACACAAAGTTGACTTGTTATGCGACCGTTCATTTGAATCTATCGATTCGTCTTGCCTTCCCCAACTTTGCTCTCGCCTTACTGTTCCGATAACTTCGCAGATGGCGACCGGTGTTTCGTCTTGCGAAAACGTAGGAAGAACTGCTGAATACGGTTTTGATGCCTTTAGATGATTTATAAATAATTTAAGCCAAAATCAAGGATCCGGTGGTTCGACTCGCGAGCTTTGATGTATTCATTACCAGTCGGGACCGGTCGTTGTGGTAACGCTCACGAGGTAAGAGACGAAGCTCTTTGTGTTGTGTCCAAATAAACATTTTCAACTTAATTTGTCCTTTCCTGCTGCTCCAACGCTATTTGAACGGGATCCTATTATTGACTTTATTATATTATGTATTTCCGGTCTTGCTCTTGTGTAATCTGGAACCGAGCGCTGCAGAAACTTGGTCTTTCTGGGAGGGTTTTATTTTTTCATTGCGGTTTTTAGTTGCTTTGAAGACCCGAGTAAAAACAAGTTTGATTTCAATGGATGACGATGTACTTTAACTTTAAAATAGTTTGTAATGGTTTTCGGCATCTAGTATAGTGAGAATAGGCCGCGACATTCCATACTTGTACAGGCCCCATAAAAATTAATACAAAACCAAAGCAGAACAATTTGTTCACAAATTAAAACGAAACTTCGACCACATTCAATAAGACCACCATTGAGTGCAATGACATGGTTAAACCAATCACGCCAGGAGAAAAACGATTTGTGATTTTGGATTTGTGGCATTTTTGTGATTACGTCATGATAGTTAAAAAAATGTGATGTGATATGATTAGGGCTAAAGATGCTGAATCCCTCTGGATAAAACCTGGAGACCTATCAAAAGCATTCAATCCGAAGAAAATCGCTTCGAATCCTTCTGAAACGAGGGCCCACGACAGGTCTCGTGCTCGATTGGAATGATACTGATAGATAAATGGTAAACAAACGATAGAGATGGCGAGTCTTTATCCAAAGGGATTCAAAATTCACTTTGAGAAGAATTTCTGAACAAACCGCTATTGGCAGAGCACAGCTCATACCACTTAAGGGTTTGTACTCATGAAAAAGCAAAGTTTTTCGTGAAAAATGGAAATTTTATTGAAAATGAGTAAAAAAACCCTAATTCAAACATTATCTCAAAAACTCAACGTTGGGGTTAGGTTTTTTTATTAACCTTAAGGTCATTCGTCTCTTCGGGTTAGAAAAATCTCTTATGAAATATTTCTAACCCTATGTGCGGGGTCGGGACTCGAACCCAGGTACGCTGCGTACAAGGCAATCGATTTACCAACTACGCTACGCCCACCCCGGGTTTGGTATTTTTACATAAAATGTGCATGCAAAGTTTGAAAGAAATCGGTTAAGTAGTTTTTGAATGGCAGTTAACACCGCAAATCATGTTTTTTCCAGAGACATTCTACAAAATGATTCGTCACCGGTAGTTTATCGATATTTTTGCATAGAAAAATTACAAAATGTTATTTAGATGATACACTATAATGTACACAAGTTTTGATCAACTCGCTTCACGCAAAGTTCTAAAAAAAATCGAAAAAGAAATACTTTTTTCACGCTGAAACCCTTACATCCCCCCTACCTACCCCCTTAAAGAAAAAGAAAACCTTCCTCTTTTGTTTACTACTAACGGCAATCATTGGTTTGTCCAAATGTCTCTTTCAAAACGAATACTGACAGTGGACTTATACGCCCTAATCATATGTTTGTCGATGTTTACCTGGTGCTTATTTTTGTGCTGTTAATTTTTCTCACCCTTCTGATTGTTATATTGCTATATTAATTATATTCTTCCTTCTTTTTCTCTTCTCCTTTGTATCAGGAATATGATGAAAAAACACGGCAATAAACGAAGCATAAAATTGATATTCAATTCGTAACAAACGAACTTACAACTACTCGTACTTATAACTCAACTAGAGTGACCAGACCAGACGATCAGTCGCAAGGGGATCCCCTTTCCTAGGATGCATACTCATTTGGACGTTACCTCTGCGGCGTAGTAGCACCCTCCCTCCGAAATATTTTATTGAAATTTGAAAAATTGTTTATGTTTGACAAAAATATGCCTAATATTTTAAATGGAATTCTCTAAGTTTCTTCTGCAAATGTTATCTTCGGAGAATATTTCCTTGTAGTGAAAAATGGCGCTAGACCTTGGCGCCTACACGTAGATCGTGATGAAGCAAAGAGTTAATTTGGTTGACTTGTATCGTGACAAAACTGGGTGCTAATTGGTTCACGAAACTGGCATCGGTACCGAGAAAAATTCCTCCACTGCTGAACTCTCAGTCAGAGTAGGGTAATTTCACCGGGTGGGAGCTACGTGGTTCATTAAAACGGGTATCAGTTTCGGGAAAAATTGCGCTGCCGGGGAACTCTCAGTCGTAGGGTAGATCGCGACAAAGCTTGGAACTAAATTGCTCACGGAAACCGGACCTAAACGGCTCATGGTATCACTGGATCTTTGAGACGAAAGCTGAATAGCTCGAAATCGGGAGCTGAACTGCTCACAGAAATCAGAATAAAATGCATTGCGGTAACTTACCGCCCGGTAATATTCGAGTGGATTGCGGAGCTAAATGGCTCAAGTAGACAGAGGATCTCTATAGCGTAATGGATGGAGGTAATGACGGAAACAGGAATGTCGGGAACTTTATAGATGAAAGGTTTAGCCATTTCTTGGATCAAGCGAGGCTTCGTGTTAGCTTTAGAAAACTCATGAGCAAAAGGCTGCGCGATCGACAAAAACAACAGCAGTTGATCGGTCGAGAGTCGGTAGCATTGGTGGTAGAGTAATCAACACAAGAGGATGACGTTAGATGTATGATAGTGTAATGAAGGTTCCGTTAGCACATTTCGGAGAGACGGGAGGAAGTCTATTATCGACGTCACATTCTGGAGTTCTTCAATGACGACGAACATAGAATGGAGAGTATGCGAAACGTATACGCATAGCGACCACCACGAAATTCGCTACCGTATCGGTTAACTGAACCCTGCAGCAGCATGAAGAAGGATAACCGGAAGGCGAAAGTGGAAGACGAAAGCCTTCAACAACGACCTCTTCGTTGAGGCACTTCGGTCGAACGGCGGGGCCGAGAACGTAGATGCGGCTGACCTTTCAAGAGAGATAGTGGCGGCTTATGACGCCACAATGCCGCGAAAACTGGAACCACGCAATAGACGGCGTCCAGATTACTGGTGGAACGAGACGCTTAGTGCGCCACGCGCTGCATTTCTCAGAGCTGGAAGGTGGGCTCAGAGAGCAACATTGGAGCCAGAAAGAGAAGAGGGCAAGGTAGCGTTTCGCGAAACTATGGACGCTTTAAAACGGGAGATCAGACTTAGCAAGTCAGATTGTCACAAGGAGCTTTGCCGAGAAGTAGACGCCAATATCTGGGGTAACGTGTACCGAGTCGTGATGGTGAAAATGAAAAGCTTGACGGCGCCAACCGAAATGTGCCCGAGTAAGCTGAAGATAATTGTCGAGCGTCTTTTACTGAAGCATGATCCAACTGTCTGGTCATCGATACCTTACGGCGAAGAAGAAGGAGTAAACACGGACGATCGACTTATGACTAACGATGAGCTCGCAGAAGCATCGAAGCGCCTGAAATCAAAGAAAGCCCCCTGTTTTCATGGTATATCAAACGTTGTGCTGACAGCTGCGATCCTGGCATATCCGGACATGTTCAGGATGGTGCTAAAAAGTGTTTAAATGAAGGCAACGTTCCCGAAATGTGGAAAGTACAGAAGCTGGTGTTGCTGCCGAAGCCAGGGAAGCCACCGGACGATCTGGTCTTGTACAGACCCATTGTCTGCTGTATACTCTCGGAAAACTTTTGGAAAGAACAGAACAGGTTGGCGAAATGCACGGAGGGTGAGCGCGGAATGCTCAATATGCAGCTCGGATTCTGCAAAGGAGCATCGACAGTGGATGCAATTCGAAAAGTGCCCGAGAGTGCTGAGAAGGCATCTAAACAGAAGCGAAGAAGAGATCGATACTGCACTGACAATCTATACCAAATTCGGAAGGACTACTTCCAGAGCAGAGTGCTGCTGTACGAGACGAGCGTAGGGTAGAAGTAAAGGGTAGAAGGGCACCATTCTTAGTCCAACTCTTTGGAATGGAATATACGAT
This sequence comes from Topomyia yanbarensis, assembly GCF_030247195.1. NCBI lineage: Eukaryota > Metazoa > Arthropoda > Insecta > Diptera > Culicidae > Topomyia > Topomyia yanbarensis. The sequence continues at coordinate 191,145,427 of NC_080671.1, read as the reverse complement.
GGAGTTTAAGCACTGCGACCATCCATGAAAATGAAAATCGTGGGGTTCGTGGACGACGTGTCACTAACGGTGATGGGTGAGACACTTGAATAAGTGAAGGTGTCGGAGACGGAGACGATAGACGAAATCGAGAGCTGTATATCAAAAATAAATAGCTCATCATAAGACGGAAGTTTTGTTGGTCAGCGGTGCAGAAGCCCATGGACGCAATAGCGAGAATCATGCCAAACGTCGGCGGTCCGGGAAGCAGCACAAGACGTCTGCTATCTACTGTTTCGTTATCGACATTCTGATATGGGATGCTGCGCTGAAGGCGAACCGCGAAAAGAAGAACAGAACATCCCAGATGTTGACAGTACGAGTCGCGAGTGCTTATAGAACAATATCGTCGGAGGCAGTATGCGTTTTCGCCGGGATGATCCCCATCTGAACCACTCTGACTGAGGACGTGGAATGCTACCAGCGGAGAAATCTAGAGAAAATTTTCAATAGGATGTAAGTAACATTGAGAGCCCCTCTTTGTTTACTTTCTCTTTCGTTTATTACGACGTCATTACAACACTTTGCACTAATTTTACGGTACATATCGAAAGCCGACGGTTTTTACTAGAATATTATGCAAAGAGTAGAATAGTAAATGTTGAAATGGCCGAGTAATGAACAGAAGAGAAAGACCCCAAAGAGAATCTCTAATTGTTACTTACGTCCTATTGAAAATTTGCTCTATAAATGCACGTTATGCGAGGAGACTGGTCCGAGCGGACTCGTTGGTTAAGTGGTAGCAGGATTGGGACAACGCAGAGGAAGGAAGGTGGACCCACCGTCTCATCCCAAATGTGTCAGCTAGGGTGCATAGAAAGCATGGAGAGGTGAACTTCCATTTAACGCAGTTTTTGTCAGGACACGGATGCTTCCGGAAGTAATTGCATCGGTTTGGACATGCTTAGTCACCCCTTTGCCCGGAGTGTGTGAGCGTGGGAGAAATCTACCGCTTCGGGAGAACCTATCTCGCCGGGGAATTCTCCGTCGGAGTAGGCTAAGTCCAAAGAAGAATCGGTTAGAGCTTCCATCCCGGGAATTTATTTCCCGGGAATCCCGGGATTTTTGGATTTCCCGAGATTCCCGATTCCCGGGAAATTGTGTTTTCTTATTCCCGGGATTCGGGAATGCCGGGAAATTTTTTGTTTTAATTTATTCCAATAGGCTTAGGTTCTGCGAAAGAAATTTTGTAGGAAATATCTTTATCGGAAAACATTTGGAGTGAGCAGTGAATGGAGATTGTGCTTCTCCAACTGGTTTGCAGCTCTTTGGACTATATATCTTTAGGATCGCTGATATGTTTTCATGATTTTTTAGCTATATAGTCCAAGCCTTACTCAAAAAAACTGCTAAAAAGGTTGATATTTTCACGCAAAAATGGATTAATTTGCCGGCCGTTGTACCGAAGCATTTCCTTACAGTAGCGTTAGTGATGCGCACGATATCTCTGCAACCGATGAGCCGATTGATCGGATTTTTTAACAGTTCTTTTAATAGTTTATTTTAATAGTTAGATCTGGAATGAATGCAATCAAATTAGTAATTGAAATGGCGGTAATTTCTTTAAAAATCGATAAGTGTTTGTTTCAACTTGGGATGGTTTGTAGTGATATCATGCTTAACTTAAACGCTATTTAAAATAAAGAATGTTTCTAGAACGTCTGTAGAAATATGTGGTCGGTTTATCGAATGCATATTTCGCCTAATTTGTTATACCGTAACTAAATACCTTCAGTGTAAACTTTTGGATGTATAAAACAGAGACATAACGCTGTAGCCGCCTTATTTCATGCGCATCCAAACTATTTGAATGTCGCTTTCAAGGATGCATATTTTTAAAAGGATAAGATCAAGCAATCCAGATACTCGCCCGTAACAGGAAGTCGATGGTATGCTTCATCCATCGCTGCACAGTTCGACAGAAATGGATTCCATATATCACATTTTCTCATTTGATCGGAAATAACTGCACAGTACCCTGAAGCAGCTTAATCTTTTCATTCAAGATTACCAAAGAAGATGCTATGCATTAAATTGATCCATCGTATCAGAACAACGAGTTCCAATTTTGGACAGTAACTCCAGCAGCTGCGTTTAGTATATCCTCCTACTCGTATCCGTGATTACCAACATTAAGGTTATACAATAGCCAAGAAAATGATTGAATGATGTGTAGGACACCAAATCGCCTTTTTCTGACTACTGCTTTTAGGACAGATATACATGCAATCAAACGGGTTTGAAAACTTTTTAATTCAATTTTTTTTAAGAAAATCATTCACCTTTTTATTTTTCTTCTGTATTCCCGGGATCCCGGGATTTCCCGGGAAATTTATTATTTATTTCCCGAATCCCGGGAAGCTGAAAACCGTCGGGAAATGGAAGCTCTAGAATCGGTATCGGGAGAACTTCCTTCGGCGTAAGCTAGATTCACCGCTGGGGACTAGACTAAGTAGACCGCGATAAGACATCACCAGTCGCGAGTCATCGGTGCACCAGTAAACCGGACGCCCTGCTCCACCAGAATCGCCGAACTGAACTTGACACCTGGTTGGTTGGCTCGGTTTCTGGAGAACTTCTCTCGCCGGAGAATTTTCCGTCGGAGTAGGCAAGGTTCTTTGACGGGGACTAGGTCCTAGTTGGCGAACAAGTCAGGAGCTCAACGAGTAAGTGGTGCTGAATGGCACAAGCGAGCCGAGTCGTGGTGCTGTATGGCACAAGGGAGCCGAAGGACTCGGTAAATTAGATAATCTGAAATTTGCTGCCCAGATTGTCTTCGTAGGGGAAGAGCACTAAGTCTCGAACCACAGCCAGCTTTCCGACTACCATAAAGAAATTGCCAGTCTTGCGAACGCAACAAGTTAGTCACACACAGGCAACTCATGAATCTTTATAATTTAACCAATACTTCAAAACATGTTTTCTTAATGTCTCAAACATTTGATTACTCAGAAATTGCTATGACAATGTTTGAAGAGCGAGCAGAATAAGTGTACACATTTCGGAGACCTCTGTAATATTCTCATAATATCATTAGATAATGATGGTCCGAATTATTATTCATGTAGCGCACTTTTACGTGGATGCTCAATAATACTTGAAGAATTCACAAAGTTTCAACAGAAACCCACTTTCCCGATTTCAGCGAATTCTCAACAATGCTTATCCGGATATTTCAAATCGACAAACACTTATTTTTAATCGGGATACTTTTGCTATCTTCAAGTGCACAGTAGACGACAAAAGCTGAGAATAACGAGCTTACAAGTTATACATTTTAGGACAAGGAAACATTTATCTTGTTAAATCCTGGCTGGAACCACAATTGCACTACAGAAAAAACGGAGGACTTTCGTTGATCGGATCAACTGGATTTAACACACCTTCCGCCCTACATTTCATGGTCGGATATTGGTGCTAGTGCAAAAGAATTCCGGTGAAATCTTTCCATGTATTGTTACACTTACAGGTAGCATATAACGACACAGATATACACAAACCTGTCTGATAGTTACGATATTATTCTTTTTCGGTGAGTAAATTACCTCATTGATCGATATCAAACCTTTTCCCAACAACTAACTTCGCTCCCTGCATCGTCATTTCCTGTTCAACTAGCATGATCCCACAGCTCAAAAGACCAGTCACAGCTGTTCTCATGTAAAAATCTCAACAAGAAAAACAACCCACTTTGTTGCATCGCTCACAACTAACCTCATCCGAACCGTCAACCAAAGTGGTGCGGCAGAAAAGCTCATTTTCCACTCTCGTTGGTTTTAATTTTCCACCACCCATTCTTCCAGCAGTACCACTGGGACGGCGTATGCGTGTAAGACGAGGGAAGAACCATCGGGAATGAAATTGGATACAGTATCCCGCGTGATCCCGCATACATTTCAAAGTGCGAGCAATGCAGGGATTCTCAGGGAAGCGATAGGGAACCGGTGCAGTAGCAGTAGCAATAGTAGCAACCAACCGCACGACCGGTAGAATGACGACCACTGGACCAAGACCAAGACTATACACCGTATACACACATCTATTTTTAATCCGACTGGATCTGGAGGCGGATGCTAGTGGACCGCGGTGCTGCTGGAAGATGCGATTGAATTAAGTTTTAATTAAAATTTTAATGTCCCAGGGTTATTAGATTGAGTAGATTTTAATTTAATATTGCATGTATTGCTGAAACGAAAACTGCTGCAGCATCGACCGGTGATGTGGCCAGGGGAATGGCATTAGATTGGAATAATCAGTGTACATGATTTTAATTCGGGTACAATCATTTCGTGTGGAATGAAATATTCACATTTAGCTAACTGTGGATTCAAAAGGATGGAGAAGCACCCTCGTCAATACAGGGTACGTGTAACGTAAAAAATCAATGGAAATGTTTACGCAATCCAGATTTGCTTTAACCATAGCGCATTGTTTACCTTGCCAGACCTTTGGTCGATTAATATTTGTGCAGATATTTTCCTTCAATATAACAGTACATCCACGTATTTTTTACGCGGAGGATACTTTACTTGTAAAAAATTGCATAAAAACCATGTTCATTGAAAAATCCTCGTGAACAATACCAGGTTGATTAAAAAATCCGTGTAACAAAACAAGTCTTTTTGCATGCAAAAGAAAATGTTTGGGGAAATCAAACAAAAACGAATCATGAAGACTCTTTATGGCCCGCACGTCAACAATATGGATATTTTCGGGTTGGTCTTGACTATCTTCGGTTACCATAAAAACACTAAAATGTAAATCATTATGAGACTTTGTTCAAAGGAGTTTGCTAGAAGAAAACGGAAATTGATTCATGGAACCATTTTGAAATCCAAGATGGCAACTTCCAATGCAGTGCAAGGGATCGTTATGGTTTTGTTCACATCACTTTCTTTTATTCTCGAACTTTTCGCAACTATCTTGGAGATCCACTTGATCCATGGCGCGACCTTTGAGCCATTTAGCCGCTGACTTTTCTCTTGCTTTCCGTTATTCTCTTCATCTATTACGCCGTGTACGTCATCTGCTATTTAGCTCCGAACTCCACTCGAACATATACCCGCAGTAAATAATCACAAACCGTTTAGCTCCGGTTTCCCAGAGCCATTATGTTCCCAGATGTATCTACTCGGATAGTCCCCGGCAATGAACTCACGCTATTCGGACTGAGAGTTCCGCGGCGGAGGAATTTCTCCCTAAATCGATACCCTTTTCCTTGAACCATTTAGCTTCCAACTCTATCGAGATCTAGTCAGGGCCGTCGTAAAACCACTCGGGGGTAACGAAGGGGCCCCAGCAGTGAGCAGACGTAAACAGATAAGAGTAACATTTGATGAATTTGAATAAGCGTCACCAAGGATAGGAAGAATCGCATCGTTTTACGCTCACTCAAGGCTCATGCGCACTCACCTACCTCCGATGCTTTATTCTGTTTTTCTTGTTTATGAGTGTGCATCTGTTGAGCGCCCGATCGGCCAGAGCCAAGTGAATATGGTATCTCACATGTTCGTATTTTTTCTCTCTTACGCTCACCTTGGATCGCTGCGATTTAGGTTCTTTTCGATACATGTTCGGAATTGTATCCGAACAATGATGATCGGATCCGTTCGGCAATGCGATTCTTCCTCAAAAATTTGGATCGCGATCTATGTTCGCCTAAATCGAAAATCGATTCAATTCCCACCGCATGCGAGCGGGAGCGGTGCTTGCGATTGTTTGCATTGACGCTGCCGCGGTGTTTTGTATCGATGGAATGGTGTAGTGTCAGTCGAGTGCATGTGCGTGTTTGTAATTTGCTAAGCGAGCAGATTGTCCCTTTGTATATCATTCATATTCCACATAGGTATAAATGATTAGCGGACTTTACGCGTTCAATATTTTTGATGCATATCAACAATCCAACTTTGTTATACCACAATGGATTATTGAACGCTTAAGAGTCAGACTTTAGAGTTTTTGTTTTCAAGACAGTTTGATGTTTTGCATAATTTGTAGTATGATAGTACAGTAAGTTGACTTTGTGGCCAAGCCGGGGTGCGCGAAATCGGTTTCTTTCACTAGGCTGTTCACAGTGATGTCATGTGGATCTAATTCGGCATGATGAGCGGTCAAGAATGGATCTGTTCTAAATATTGTTTTCCCGATGTTTTGATTGCTTATGCTTTTTGTGGCGCTTTTTGTTATTTCTGCTGTCAATCATCATATATACTAGTAAAGAATGTTTGATCTTGTTTGTGTTCCATATTAGCGGTCCTTACACGTTCAGTTGTTTTGTCAATACTGAAGCGTATTGACAAGGTTTTTCAACGTGTAATGGAATGGAGGAAGTATTGACGATATGTGTTTTTTATGTTTCTTGGAGGCTGTTCAATGATAGTACAGTAAGATTGCGTTTTTGGCACGTTCCGATTTTTGCATGCTCCCTTTTCGGTACACTAAGATTTTGGCAACAAATGGGCTCCGTTTTTGGCAACATTATCGTTGTACATAATAGGTCTTTTAAAAATGTGCAATAGATATTTTTTGTATCAATTGATATCACATTTTACTTTATTTCCAAACATGGTAGTCATGTTACCCTCTAAGGTGCAAATATTTTTTTTTTTAAATTTTGTGAAAATTGTTTCCTAGTTTCAATACATTACTGTGATAATTTTGAGATGTTTTGCGTAATATTGTTTTAAAACAGCGTTATGCATTTAAGGGTTAACTATATTTTATGCTACACGTGTTATATTTATTGATTACAATGCATAGAAATGTATTATTTATGTATAATATAACTGGTAACAGTATAACTAGTGTCTGACGGAATCAATTTTTATAGTAAGACCCAGAGTCTGTGCACTTTAGGAGTCAAATACAGAGGAATGCGCTGCACTGGATAATAAGACTATTTCCTGAGAAAATTTTCAAAAGAACCTTTTGTTTGAACAGTTGAAAGTGATTTTTACAACAAAAATGGTTTTCTTCAAACCTAAATATCTTCAGGCATTGCAATTCGATTTTCAATCTATCGAACTCGGTCACCAAAAACATGACGACAGTAACGCACCGGGTGGAGATATCCCAATTAGCTTCGACAACGTTAGTGATTTTTACACAAGTTCAACGCTAAAGATGGACGCCTGTTCTCTGTGGTATGTGCTTCTCTTTCAATAATAAGCTACTACTCAATGTTTACTTGCCGAAGTACAATAGAATTCCCCTAGAATCTTTGCAAAAATCCAGTTGCTTGGAAAATATAGCCGAAGACTGTCCAAATTGATAGTATTTATAAGTTCTTCAGTTCTACGCAGTTCTGTATCGTAAGTGCCCCAGTTATCGCAATGAACACCATTCTCAGCAGAGAGCTAAGCTTTTACAGGATTGTCATCACTTCTTCCATCTGACACCACACAAGAACATTATTAAACATACAATTTTTTATATAAACTCAAAGATGTAATTCGGTTTGAGACTCCAAGTTTTCCTAATAGCTTTTCTGTGCTGTCTGAAGGCTTTTCACATTTTTTTTGGATCTGACCCTAATGAGAACAGTTTAGTTTAAATTCTAATATAATTCACACAATACTCACAATCATAGAATTGCGACCAGGATTAAAATTCGCATCTTCGTAAAATTACCCATGTAACATTTTTCAAATTTGAATCTTAGGAAAGTATCTTTATACCGTGAGATTTAACCAAGTAAGTAGTAGTATTAGTAGAAAGTATTATATAACATGGGGTCTACTATTAATATTAGATTCAAACTCAACTGATCTTGTCCGATTCAGAAATTCCAATCGATTTGAAAATACTGTGATTTTAAACAATTTGAGGCGGATCGAAATGTTGTTGGCCAGTTATCATGATTGGAAAAATATATGGCTACGAAAGTTGCACACGTTTTCCATCCCCGGTTTTTGAATGATGTCTATAAACAAATTCATTCACACCGATCACTCGAAACCTTTTATGCTAAACTTTTTTTTGGTTTGTTTGTATCAAGAAACATCAAAAACCTCTGATTATCAAGAGTGATGCTTCTATCAGAGTGCAATGACCTGCCCAATTGTTCAATAGCCCATAGCATAGGAAAGATAGACAAAGATTGTTTACATTTAGATGTTTTTATCAGTTTTCAATAATAATGCAATATAACGAAAATATTTATACAAATATCATTTTCACTGCTAGCTGAAAATGTCCCTGGCAGCACTGCTCCAGCGGAATCCTTTCAGACTAATATCAATAACTGCAATGCTATAGATAATACAACTGTAAGCGCATACATGAATGGTTATAGTCCTAGTTACTAGCCTTATCTATTTTAGTGAACAAATCTTGCCTGAAACAAACACCAATAGTTACTCCGCCATATTCCACATTCCAATTATTAGTTCCAAGAAACTTAATAAACTTAACAGCATTTTAGTGAAAATTTCGCTTGGTAAACTGTTTTTAAAATTTCGATTTATCTATCATATTTTATTATATTGTTATTAGTTGATACATATGATTCCCTTTCTATCTGTTTATTCACACCTAATTTCATGCACACAAAAAGGTATGAACTTTATGCACCGGACTCGTATGCCCTAGCACGAATGTGTTTTTGTTTGATCTCGAAACTGAGTCAGGTTTCAACCGAAACTGTTATCACTTAATTTATTTTAACATCAATTTGAGTTATAACCTGGCCCAGCTTCGTCTCAAGCCAAAACCACCTAAACGTGGATAATCATATGATTGAAGCAAAAGATATTATCATTACAGTTAAAAACAAGAAAATTGATCAGCGACAATCGATATTTTGTCAATTTTATGCAAATGCATATCACCGGAAGTAGTGAGCTATATTCGCGCAATGATACGCTATAAAACGCACAACTTTCGAGATTATTTATTGGCATAGAAAAGAAGACAAATCTAAGTTTCCTCTCGAATGCAGCGCATGGAAGGAGCCGAACGCGCCTGAACATTGAAAATTAAACTAAATCCAAACAAATCTAAACCAATGTACATTACCACACATCTTGTCTACATCGTAAGTACGGCATTTGTACATACAATGGTAGAGTTCAACTCGAGCGATAACATGCGTATGATAGAATTAACACGCAGCAAGGAAATGATTGCGAGTTGAACCTACACAGCAGAAACTGCCACTCCGTGCGGTGTCCAGGCGGACACTGACTCCTACCGATATTTTCAGGCCAGCCAGATATTTCAATCGTTTAGTTTCAGGATTGCGCACGAAGATTTGGATCATTTTTCCGAACGAACATGTTCGCTGCCGAATATGTTCGATGGCACTCATTACCTCACTGCATCGGCAATGCGGAACGCGTTAAAAATTTTTGCGATTTCCGATTCTCTCTCTCTTCGTAATCGCTTACGGTGTGATGCGGAACGAGTTGTGTGGGTCTGTATATTTTTAACGAGAGCGTAAGCCCCCGACGATGTATAAGGAAACAAATTCATGTACGCTCATGGCGGTGAGCGAGTTTTCCGCACCTTGAGCGTCACACCACTGAGATGAAATCAACATATCGCATTTCAGCATAGCATATCAGCTATATTGTCGCAAAAGCATCACGCTGTTTGGGGTTCATAATGAGAATATCTAAGAACTTTTCAGATATTTACTGCTTGAAGTCTCTTTATTGCTCACTCGTTCGATCAACATTGGAATATTGCTCTGTTGTGTGGAACCCTCATTACCTCAACGATGTCTACCGAATTAAGTCAGTACAGCGTAGGTTTGTTCAGTTTGCCCTCCGCCAGTTGCCTTGAAGAAACCCATACCAGCTGCCAAGTTACGAAAGTGGCGGACAGCTTATCGGACTCGATACATTGCAAGTGCGGCGGGATCTGTCCCGTGCTATGACGATTTCGGATATTCTAAACGATCGAATTGACTGCCCCGTGCTTCTTAGTGCGATAATTATGAACGCTCGTCCTCGTGCTCTCCGCAATAATTTATTCCTCCGACTCCGACCTCTTCGCCGGACTAACTATGGAGCCAACGGTGCCGTCATTGGTTTGCAGCGGACATTCAACAGAGTTTGATCCGGATTTGACTTTCACATCCCGCGTAGTAGAATACAAACAAATTTTTTAACTATTTTAAGAAATTATCATTAGGACCATACTGTGTCTGTTCATATTAACTGTAAATAGATAAATAAATAAATAAATTTCACTTCGAGGGTTTCCAAATGGGACATTTTGTAAAGGCAAATGAAAAGATAAGAAAACAATTGAAGGCTTGAAATATGCGTTACCTTTCGTATAATAGAATGCGCAGTTAGTTCTGTCAGTATATAGAAATATTGCAATAGAAATTTGACCTCCTTAGGTAAGTTGCGCTGTTTGAGCGTTTTTTGGCCAAGAAGAAGGAATAATGGATTACGTCAGATTTGCCGTAAATTTATCATTCGAACTACCTTGTCCAGGTAAGCAAAAAATGGTGCGGTTAAGGCTTTTTTTTCGTAAACAATGCGGTCGGCTATGTGTAACTGCGTAAATATTACAACGTCTATGATATATGCTATTTTATTTCAACAGATACCAATCTTCATTATTAGATACACGATTATTACTAGTTTAGAAGTTTTTTGCGGAAGTATAACACTTTTTGATGCTTTAAACGAAGAGAACATACGGGAACAATTCACAATGGTCTATTTTTATTGTTGTGGGTTCGTAATGTTATCAGATTTGTTGGGTTTCTCACTATTAATTCGATCCACGAAAAAATTGCACCACAAGTCCCTGTCTGAAAGAAACAGAGTAACTAAATTTTGTTGAATCGCAGTTGTGTAATATTCTCATTATAGCAATTTTCTTATAATTTCTTTCTTCCAATTGACATAACTAGAAAATTTAGCCACGCAAACGTAAGAAAGTTCAGTTCGCACCTCGCAATGATTTGAAATCATCCCATCGCAAACTTAGAAATGACTCGGGGCAGTGAATGCCACGGCTTCGAGCGTGCCTGATATTTACCGTCAAAGATAGATTTTATATCGCCGAAACATACAAACTATTCTAAATTGGCAAGGACTTTTCGATCTGGCAAGCAACCTGCAAATGCGGCAAATGAAGTCAGATTCTTGTCTCAACCGGGATTATGAAGCAGTAAGAAACTTACCACTAGGACGCTGCAAAAATTTTTTTTTTGGATTCTCAAAGGCCCCTCCCCTCTCATGTTGTGACAAATGTCAAAGTAAGCTCAGATGCCAAATTTCACATCATTTGGACAATTCTAGACATCCGCCCACTTCACTTGAAATTTTCGAAATTGGTACTATGGGAAAATATAGAGGAAAAATATATTAAATGATATAACTTTCGAAGTAGCAATTAGAAAATTACAATTTATACCTATTTTAAAGGAAATAACATTAGTCTTTGAAGGGAGACATTCCTCTTTCTAGAAAAATACCGGAAGGTTGGGTACTGGATCATTTTGGTATCCCCTATTTTTATTATTTTTCTGCTCCGTGATGCAAATCATACATATTTTGGAGTTTTTCTAATGAGAAAAAAATTTCAGTAATCGAACGGAACCTTTTTGACCTTCGTCCGAATACAAGAAGTTGCCGGGCCTTTTGTCATTAATATTAAATTTAATCATTTTCTCGTGCATATATCTCTATTATTCTTCAATAAATTTTCATAAAAAGTAGCTTGTTGAACGCTGAAAATTCTAATGAATAACACAAAAATAGATTCGTTACCGGAAAAATTCAGAAACATCACATTTTTGGACATTAACTCTACAAATCACATTTTTTTCAATACTATTCTGATACTTCAACTTCCCCTATTTTTCCAGGATGGAAGCTTTTCTCATGCGATCCCCAAGCGTATTTTACACTAAAAGTAGTAAATTAAATAAGAATTTGGTTGTTAAATGGAGTTAATATGTGCAATTTTATGATAAAAATGTGAAATCGAGACTATATGTCAAATAATTTGATGTTTCTGAATTTTACCGGTAACGAATCGATTTTTATTTTCTTTCTAAGGATTTTCCATGTTTAAATTTGTTAAAATTGAGTGATGAATAATAGAGATATATGCACGAGAAAATGATAAAATTTAATATGAATGACAAAAGGCCCTATAACCCCAAATTCTCGTATTTGGGCAAAAATCGAAAAGGTTCCGTTCGATTTCTGAGATTTTTTCACATTAGAAAAACTCCAAAATATGTATGATTTGCATCACGGAGCAGAAAAATTAATAAAAATAGGGGTTTTGGGGCCAAAATTATCCAATACCCGTCATTCCCGTATTTTTGTAGAAACAGATGTACCTTCATTCAAATACTATGGTTATTTTCTTTAAAAAGAGGTATAAATTGTAATTTTCTGATTGCTGCTTCAAAAGTTATAGCATTTAATATATTTTTCCTTCTTATTTTCCCATAGTACCAATTTCAAGCGAAGTGGGCGGGAGTCTAGAATTGTTCAAATGATGTGAAATTTGGCATCTGAGCTTACTTTGACATTTGTCACAATATGAGAGGGGGGGGGGGGGCTTAGAGAATTCAAAAAAAAAATTTTTGCCGTGCCTTACTTACCACAAGCATTGGCTTCAAAAGCTTCGACTAACTCTAGAGAAAATTTTCAATAGGACGTAAGTAACATTTAGAGCCTCTCTTTGTTTACTTTCTCTTTCGTTTATTACGACGTCATTACAACACTTTGCACTAATTTTTCAGTGCATATCGAAAGCCGACGGTTTTTACTAGAATGTAAAGAGTAGAGTAGTAAATGTTGAAATGGCCGAGTAATGAACAGAAGAGAAAGTCCCCAAAGAGAATCTCCCATTGTTACTTACGTCCTATTCTAAATTTTCTCTAGAACTATTTTAGACAAGATTGTGGTTTTTCGGTGTTTTGGCTTATTTGACATTCGCCAAACTGTCCGGAACTTCAGTAAATGGAAAGATACTGGACAATTACGAAGCAGCAGTAAAGAAATCAGATGTTGTTAAAATGCAATGAAAACATAATGAGAGTAGTAGTAGTAGTGACTCGTAGTTTATCTTTGCTTTTGACATTAACCAAGACTGGAATTAACAGCTCCAGAATGTTCTGCTAGTGATCGGTATATCGATTCAAGAATGTTAATCAAAATATTCTTCAAAACACATAAAGATTGGGCCGCTTTCTTCAATTTAAGTTTTTATGGCGCCATCACTGCAAACAGTTAGTCCTTAAAATCATGGGGCTCCTGGCCAGGACCCAGTGTGCCCATGCATAAAGACGGTACTGGATGTACCGGCGGAAAAAAACAACCCTACTCCGACTGACAGTTCCCCGGTAACAGAATTTTTCGATGACTGTTTCGGGAGCCAATTAGCTCTCAGTTGTGTTACTATACCCCCGGCGGTTAATCTACCCGACTATGAATCCCCCGGTAGCTGATTTTCCCGACACTGATGCTCGTTTTCGTAAGTTCCCGCTTCGTCGCGATCTGCTTGATCTGGTCCATGGCGGTGGACCTAGCCTACGCAACGGGCTAGCCCATATGTGCCGGGGCCCGTCCGGCAAATCTGGGGAGCGAAGGTTCCGGTTCATTGGAACCCCAACGACCCGCCACTGGCTGTCGACGCGTTCAATACGCTCTAGTTCCCGGCCATGGATCTACTCACGAGCTGCCTGGCAGGGTGCCGAAGAGGGTCCGGCGATTCCAAATGGAGTGTGATTTGCGGTACATCGGTGCCTCGTCGACACAACCGGTGCAGCGGCACAAACTACTCAAGTTAGGTTTACACAACTCGGCATATCTCTACACCACTTAGGTCCTGTAACTCCATTCGCCAGGGCCCTTCAAATACTCCAGCGCATATTGTATTTGCTGCACGTTGTCAGTTGTTATCATGGCTATCCCCTCTTCCGCGGGAAAACTGGTACAATGTAGAGGTTGGTCGGGAGTTCCGGGTGAAACTGATACCCGGCGGTGGAACTAGTCTACTCTGGCGGAGAGTACCCCTGCGGCGATATTTTCTCCAAAAACCGATTAGATGCGTTGCGGTGGCTTTCTATTCGGTGGCGCTGCTGTATTGGTCCCTTTGCCACTTTTTCTGCTCTGAGAGTAGACTCGTCGCAATTCTGTAGATCGCATCCGTGATATGCTCTTTGTGGCACATCTCCCTGACGATATTGTTGACTACACTTCTTCGAACCTAGGACATTCGAAGACCACGAGTTCCGGTGTCTCTTACAAGTTCACACATTCTGGGCAAAGGGGTGACCAAGCATGTCCAAACCGATTCAGGTACTTCCAGAAGCATCCTTTTCCGAAAAAAACTGCGTCAAATGGAAGTTCACCTGACCATGCTACCTATGCACCCAAGCCGAGACATTTAGGATGAGTCGGTGGGTCCACTTTCCCTTCTACGTTTGTCATACTCTTGCTGACACCAGTCTCCTTGCATGTATTCCTGCACGCATTTCACGTTCTAAGATATAGTTAGGCAGATGGAGATCATCCTGGTAATGACGCGTACCGCCTCCGACTATATCGACTAGGCCGCACTCGCCTCACGAACAGCCACTAGGCGAAACGTGCTTGTCAACTTAGTCCGGTTCCGCTTCAGCACAGCAGGCCAGTCCGATAGGCCATAGCTCAGTACTTTGGATAAGACACCCGTCAGAAGACGTCTCGTGCTGCATCTTGCTCCTCCAATGTTCGGCATGCTCCTCGCCAATGCGTTAGTTGTCCTCGTAGCCTTCTCACATACATAGTCGGTTTGACTGTTGTAATTTAACCGATCTTTCACCATCACACCCTGGTGGTTCAGCGCATGCATTGATGGGATGGATTGTCCCCCGACGCTGATCATGACAAGCTGGAATTTTTTTTTACGATTGCTGACCAGCACTACCTCCGTCTTGTGGTAAGCCAGCCGCAACTTGACGTCAGCCATCCAGGTTTCCACGATGCCTATTGTTTCTGCCATCAACATCTTCACCTCCGCAAGGGTTTCGCCGGTTATCGTCAGGGCAACATCATCTGCAAAGTCGACGGTCTCAACTCCCCTCGACAATTCAAGTGTTCACATTCCTTTCACATTATTTTCCAGAGCGTAGAGGCGCAATTGTAACACCAGGTGGCTAAAAAAAAGGTTTTCAATCTCTTGCTTCAAGTAACGTTTGGTCCACTGTTTCTCGTAGCAGATCGCATATGCTGTTGTATTGTGATGATGGTAGCTGAAATTTTATTTCTTTTGTTGGTGAAGTATGATTCCAAACGTACAACAAACCATAGTGATGTGGCTGTAGACGATATGAGAATCGATCTCGTACGTCCCTCTTCGTAGAGCTCGTCCTAACCACAACTGGTACCTACTGTAATACACACGTCTTGTAAATATTTATCGGTTATGCGATTGTAATTTACCTCTCCAAATAGGTCTTCAATTAAGGATCCTTTCTGCTATCTTATAGCGATTCATCTGTTTGCTTTAAGTCTAGGTTATAAATTCACATGTTATAGATAGGACCAAATTAATAATAATCTTGCTGCTAATTACTATTTTCGGGGTAATATTAATTAAGCAAATTTTGAAACTTTGATTATTGTTATCCTAAAGTTTAGTTTAACGAAATACGATGTATTTTAATTTAAACGACTTAGACATCTGGAAAAATATAGTTTCGAGAATAAACTTCACCGTTATCTGACACTTCCACTGCATTTTTTTCTTTTTAATGGCTATCCTGCTTTCTGTTGTAATCACAATCTTCCTCGATTGTCTTCGAAATAGCCGTAAAGATTCCTCACGCAACTGATTGGCTGCATTTTGGCATCGTAACTCAATCCTTGGCATATTTTCGTCGACCAACTAAAATAATCCGTGGTGGAATAAATAATAATAATAAAACCCTCCTCAATTAGTATAATGAACTTGATGGGATGACATGTAAAATTCTTTTAACTCCATTCAATATTCCTTACTTCTACTCTCTCTTCACTAAATATGTTAAAGCGAACCATATCCGGCACGTCCTCGTGCAGATACTAGCATAAATTCTAATTCATCTAGGAAATTGACACCTTTAAAAAACAATCAATTAGTAATCAACCATTGATTGTCACGTTGTGCCTGACGAGGTGCCAAATCCGTGTTCGTAGCGAGTGGTCAGGCCAATCCCGCAACCTACCACCGTCAGTATGGTGTCAGCCAGCTCGTCATCTCTCCGGGCTGATGGCTTAGTCGGACATGATGCACCGTGTTGGTGGCCATTTATTATCCAACAGGCAGTAATTGTGAAACCATGACAGACCGTCAACGTGGCGGAATGCTAATATTTGTTGGTCCAATTTTTCACTTTCCACCGCCCGATGGTCGGTCGGCATTGTTGCTGCTGATGATCCTGTCCGGAACCATAAACGGAAACCAGCGACTGCGAGTGGTTTTGCGTCGATTGGTACGTAGACAAAAGAGTGTGCCCACAGACATGGTGGGAGGACAATATTTGCCTGCCAGCTGCAGTATTGTTTTGAGTGGAAAGTTGTACCCGGACAGTTGTATTTTCCCTATTAATAAATCATTGTCGGCAACTGGACAGCATCGAAATTTTAGCACAAGAAAATAAACTGGACATTTTTGTTTACAAACGATAATGCCTACCAACTATGGCTGTCGCGGTGGAGCGTAGTGGAAGCGAGATATTGCTTTTTACCAAAGGTTACTGGAGGTAACGGGTTCGGCCTTCTTCGGATCGAAGATGGATTCAAGCTGTGAGTGCTTGCCGGGCCAAATACAAATATACAAATCAACGAAAAATTTGCAATAAAAGTTATTTTTCAATATAAGACCAAGTAGAAAACTCTGTGGTATGAATTGATACACTTCCAGCTGACACACGTGAGTTGGATGTTTCACGTGCAACAGTGATATGACCAGCACTGAACTAATACTGAACAATCGTTGCGAAACGTGCAGATTGCACGATGCTACCTCACTTCATCGAGCAGTTTCAGCTTAGGATTCCTATCTACCTACATTGGTTATTGTCTACAGTTTGGAACAATTTTCATTAAAAACGGTAGATGATAACTGGTTCTTAGCAGCAGTTCTCATTGCCCGGGAAACTATGTATTAGCTTAGCAGCCACCGATATTTTCTGATAGCGTGGAAATATTGGCATTGTCTTCACATTTTTAGTTTTCCCATAATTTAGCTAACTTCTCTATTTCGTTATGTGAAGGTAATTCTTTTCTTATAATATACAGTCTATCGGTTCGTTCGATTGCTTGTGTGTGTGATGATATTTGAATTGATTTACATGAGTATATTTTGTGAAGAATTCTTTGCATTTGTATATATAACATGTATAATAAAGAGGTACCAATAATTTCAGATATCATGACACAAAATTCATGTCATTATCCACTCCCCTATTAGCCTTCTTATTTGTTAATTTGCAGAACTCCTGCCAATCTAATAAGCCCTGAAAATGATATTTCTACCTGTACCGCTGCAACGAATTTGGCAGTCGTTGGTATAAGCATTGAAATTCTGTTTTAGATTGGTTAGCAGCCGATGAGTTGGCAATCGGTTGCGATGCATTTTCACCTGTATTTTCCGCACGAGATTGACCATGGTGAGCTGTCACATTACAATACTTGTACGTAGGAGATTGTCCCTCATAACGTAGTCCTTTAATGGCAGTTCCGTGAGTTTAGAGCTCTATAGTCAAGTAAAAGGGAATACGTCTTTCGACCCGCATCCTCAACACAAGAACACCGTTAGGGCTACTCGACAAGACGTTCCTTACCCGACCAGGAGAAAATAGTTGGTCAATAAGCCGAACATACTATTTACTGGTATCATACCATAACCTGGTATTAATTGATTATTAATGCCTCATTGAGGTATTAAGCAGGTATTGAAGAAACATTCTTTAATACCTGCTTAATATCTCAATGAGGTATAATACTTTATTTTAGTATTTTTACATACTAATCCTTAATACACATATCCTGCAAAGTTTTCAATAGTTCGTTTGGGCGGAAAAGGTGGCCGAAAGCAGTCCAAATTAATAAGATTTATCAGTTTTCAAAAATATTTGAAGAAAACGAAGATATATCAAAATATAATTTTTCACCGATAACTGAAAATGTCTCTGGCAGCACTGCTCTAGTGAAATCCAATCAAAGGCATTGGAATAACTTGAGTTCTACGGATCTTTCTTGTAACTATTAGCGCTCAAATAAACGGTGATTGTCACAATTATTTGTTTTACTTTTTTGTGAAGAAATCTTGTCCAAACCCAAAGTTATACTGCCCATGAACGCATATTTGTCCTGTTTTCTATCTTTATGGGACTGATTTGCAAGCATGGGCAGTAAAGCTATTTGAAAATGTTGTTCATAAATAACAGGATAAACAGAGAGTTAATAAAATCAATAAAATGAATGGAATAAATAATGTAAATAAAATAAAGAATTTTTATCACAATAAAAATGTTTTCTGTCTTTTTATCATTTTTTCATTTTGTTTGTTTTTAAGCAGTTAAATTATTAAAATGAAAAAATCAGCGATATTAAAAAGTAATAGAATTAATAGAAGAAATTATATTGTATCTAATTAATGTTCTAGATGAAATGAATAAAGTGAATGACTGAACAAAATTAGTCAGATTATTAAAATGAATAAAAGTGTGAACTGGAAAAATATCAGAAAAAATATTAGAAAAAAGTGAATAAAATAAATTAAATGAATAATTCGAATAAGATACATAAGATAATGAACTGATCGGAATGCATACAAAGAATTAAGTGAATACAATAGATAAAATTAGGTCACATAAGAGGAATTCCACGAAGATCCGTCCGAAAATCTTTAAAATCGTGACCGACCATCTTAGATTCCAATGAAACTTTACACGTTTCACCGCCATGCAAGACTAAATATTTTCCACAGGTAATAAGATTATTTTTACTCAAGAGCAACTTTTCAAAAGGGCGTAAACGTTTCTACGTGTATGAATTTCAAATTTTTTTTGATCGATTGCTGTATTTTATACAGCAAAACTATCTGAGAACGAGTTACAGGGAATGAATACTTCTGTCTAAAAAAATATACACTGAAAAAATGTTGTGTCATTTTTCAAAAAAACAAAAATTTATGATAAAAATTTAAATTGCGAAGAACCTCATTTTTTTAAATTTTCTATATTTTGTTATCAAAAACTTAAAGAGAAAAGAAACATTTTGAATGTGATTGCATGATGGAGAAAACATCGGTAAAAAAGTTTTCCTAACAATAACTTCGTACATGTTTTTAAATTTCATACTAATAGACATACAAAATTGTAATTCTATTACAGAATATAATTCTGAGCACCATTTAAAATCAAAATGCATTTAACAAAAATCTTCCAAAATGCGATAGTTTTCCAGATATTTGAAATTTTGCTCCTTCAAAAACAATTAATTCGTGTAATTATGCTCTTTTTAAAAGTTATTCGCGTTACCCCATCAAAAAATGTCAAAAATTTAATGTTTATCGTTTTAAAGACGTAAAAGCAACTTTTTTAGTGTATTTGGATCCTGGAGAAGCTTTCAATAAAAAAGTTTTCCTAACAACAACTTTTGACATTTTTTATAATTCTTACTATTTGCAGTCAAAAATACAAGCAACCTGCACGGATTCACTGCCATTCTCGCTTTGATTTACTATTGTTTATAGGGTTTCTTACATATACCATCTGTTGAAGTCGACAAAAGTCGTACCGCGTAGCAGTTATTGATTTCAAAGTAGCCTAGATTTCGAAATAATAGCAGTATTCAATTTTACTTTGACAATTTTTTCGATTTTTTTTTTTAAATATTCGAGTGTTTACTTTACCGGTACTACCGGTACTGAGAGCTTCAGTACCGTAGTACCGGTTCTCGCCAAAAAGGGTCGGTACTGCGAACCCTAGCATTGATGATATCACACGAAAAAAAAAATCGTTCTCAAAATCCCGAATAAAGTACCACGAAATCTGGAACAATTGCGTTTTTACATTTATAATTGTTTCCTTTCAGTAATGCTTATATAACGTTTTTATAAGTGTATTGTCTTGTTTTTGTTTTGTGAACTTCAGTCACGGTTTCCGCCATTATCATTATCATGTCATTATTAAATCGAATTTCTGTGCGTGAACTAGATCACAACTTTATCAACATTATGCATAAAACATAAGACGAACTAATTATTTTAGTCATAGATTTAGGAACATTATTCAGAGTCCTACAATACGACATCAGTTGGTTCATAATTTATTACATCTTGAATGCGATCTGGTTTTCGTGGTCGTGAAATAGTTCACAAAATTGGAAAATATTATTCATACATACGTGAACTTCTAGGGAATTAGTCGCGACTGACTATTTATGCTCGTGAAATGGTTCACAGAATCATAAAATATTATTAATGCATTCGGGAACTGGTTCATGATTCCTAGTGGTAATTACTCACCATTTGTGCTCGTGAAATGGTTTATAAAACCATGATTCATGGAAATGTGAACTGGTTCATGATTCCTAGAATAATAGAATAAAAGTTTTTTACAAACTCATAAAATATTGTTCATGATTCCTTGTATATTCATGACTGAATCGTGGAATCTTGAGCTGGTTCATGATTCCTAGTACATGATCCACGATTGAACTTGAGTGCTTGTGATATTTAGAAGACATATCTAATCATTTTCTATTTCTTGCAACTCTACACATAGTACTTAAATTTACACGTTAACTGTTTTACAAAATTTGTGTATTTTCATGAATAATATATCTGTCGTGCTTCTAGCAACTAATAACAAATGCGAACAGCAGATATACGAAAACTATTAGGACCTTGTACATCGTTGTTATCATTATCTCATAAGGTGAAATGTTGTTAAATGTCCGGACAGAAAAGGAAAACTGAGCCGAGCGCCAAAAATACAATACAGAGCCACAAATCTTGTTCATGATATAGTTCATAAAACACAATATAGCGAATTAGTCATACTTTTATGATTCAGTTTATATAGTTACTCCACGTATCAAATTCGAAGGTGAGCTCAAGAATAAAATATCACGACAGGTGGATATGATTTACGAAAATATGTGACTAAAATCCTGAAATCATGAACACAAATAACTCTACTTGTAACTATAATAACACGATAACGTGAAAAGAACTTTTGAAAATTGTGACAAATATACTGAAATTATAAACATAAATTACACTACTTTGCCAGAAAAATCCGTTACGAAACTCGTGAATAAAAAATTACTATAACGTGAAAATAAATAATGAAACTCGTGACTGTAGTCCTAAAATCATTGACTTAAATTCAGCTACACGGCCAGAAATATTTGGTCGTGTAAACTCATGAATTAAATATCAGGTCACGTGCTGAGCAATTATGAAAATTGCGACCAGGTTCCTTAAATCATGAACATCGTTTAAATGTCGCTTCTATTAGTTGATATACTTTATACAAACAAGTGTATCCCCAAATTATAAACAAAAATCCTAACAAAAATTAAACATATCCAGGCAACACGCACAGTAACCCAATCAAACATTGGAATGCAACGCCTTGTAAATTTTTGAAGCCAACCAGTTTTTTTGAAACACAAATAGTTACATGAATACGTTTATTATCCATAACTTCAGAAAGGCAAATCATTCAGTTAACGAAATCGTGAGTTTTTTGTTCATAAATTTATGAACGGATTTTTTCCGTGTAGTGCTGAAGAATCGATGCGTGCTGGCAGTAAATCGGCAACAACTAAGGCTCTTGCTGTATTTCTGCGTTGTTGGATAGTGCCGAGTTGAATAAGTGGACGTCAGCTCTAGGTAGCTACACGGAAAAAAATCCGTTCATAAATTCATGAAAACATGATTTTTTGTGAATTAAAGGATTTACGAAAACCGTCAAATTATGAATAATAAACCTCGTATTCAAGAAGCTATTTCCAAAAAACTAGTTCGCGTCGAATTTATACATGGCGTTACATTCGAATGTTTGTAGGGTTACTGTGGTTGGATATGTTTAGTTTTTGTTGTGTTCCTTGTTCATAATTTGGGAATACACAGCCGACAGTTAAACGATATTCATGATTGCAGGAGCTTATTCGCGATTTTTGTGATTTCTCATCACGTTACTGTGATAATTTATTCACAAGCTTGCTATCGGATTTTTCTGTCAAAGTAGCGTGATTTATGTTCATGATTGCAGGATTGGTTGGTATTTTAGTCGTGAATAGAGTGATTCATGCTCATGGCAGGATACTAGTCACGACTTTTGTGTGAGTAATGTGATTTAAATTCATGATTTTAGGATCTTTGTCACGATTCTATAATTTCAATTCATGTTATCTTGATATTTTAGTCACAAATAGAGTTTTAGTCACGAATAATATTTATGATCATAATTTCAGGATCATGGTCACGAATTTAGGATCTTAGTCCCGATTTTCGTAATTTATTTGCGCGTTATCATGATATTTTATTCTAGAGCTTACTTTCGAATTCGACACGTGGTGTGATGTGACTGATGTTCATGACAGTTTTATTATGATATTCGTAGTTTTTATTCGCCTTATCGCGATCTGTTATTTTTTGGTTATTATCAGTTTTTGTACTCGGAGTATCGCGACATTATAAATAGGAACATAAATGTGTGACTTTGAGGGATTCCACGAAGATCCGTCCGAAAATATTTAAAAACGTGACCGACCATTTTAGATTCTAATGAAATTTTACTCGTTTCACCAGTAGGAAAGACTAAACATTTTCCAAAATCAGTAAGATTATTTTGACTTAGGACTTTTGACTTATTTTTATAATTTGTACTATTTGAAGTTAAAAATATAATTTTCTTTTTTCCACTAATAAAAGCGTTACTGAAGGGAAATTGATCTTAATAATAAGATCCATGATTTTTGTTCATGGTCCTGTTTCCGTAACTTTAAAACGTGGTTGTTCCAGAATTCATGGCACATTATTCACGATTTTGGGAACATTTTTTCCATATGGTGTCCAAAATGTTGTAGTTTAGAGAAACAGTACATCACTCTCGATGGCCGGCTATCCAGAGTTTGAATACTGAAAGACCTAACTGAACATCTTTTAGCTCTGAATATTTGTATACTCGGAGACTAACCACCCAATCGCATAAAAACATATTCATTTCGTGGTTACATTGGTTGCTTGTGGCGAATCCTAGACCATTACCTGTTCCTCAGTCCAACTCCGTAATACTTATGGTAGCGTCGGTTGTCTTTCTTGCGTAGGCATTGCATCAACATTTCCTACCGTATCCTAAGTATTGGTGAAGATGGTCGTGGCCAGCAATAACGATTCTCATGTTATTGGTTTACTGAACTCAAAAGAGATAAAGCTCATTTCCGATCATTTATCTCACAAGCAAGATGAGTTCAACTACCTATAGGCAACATGATAATCATTAGTATGCAATCTGCGAATAGCACCGTGCTTCGCAACGTAACGCAACGTAGCGAACATTTTCTTCTAATGCATCGAAACTCTAGCTTCTTTTATTCAAAAGAAATGAAATTACGTTGGTACATGGACGACCTAATACCCCAGCAAAATTACTATAGATGTCGCTATTGCGCATAATATCCTTTTCATAAAAGACACTCGGCCAATCTGCCCCTACGACCAACCAGCCGGTCCCCTACTCGCCATTTTTTGATCAATTATGCCTCGAAGCATGACCTTATATTCCTTACCAAAGTGAAAATAATTATCTTTTAGTTGCCCCAATGAGTGATATTGGTATGCCAAAGAACTCCACTTTTGGCAAAAAAAACGCTCATAACTTTTCAACTATAATAGCTAGATATGTGATGTCATGAAACAAATTATTCGCCTTAAAACAATTTTAAAGTTGTCTGAAGACTGCTTTAGCTTTAAATCAATACCGCATAAGTAATTTCAATAAAACAGTTGTTCTAAGAAACACCCTAACCTTTTAAATTTGTTGTAAAATGAAAAATATGACGAATACAGTTAATATGTCTTAAGCAAACTTTTCCAAAACTTATCGATCTACAACTTCACTGAAGGTCGTATGGCTCTAGAATGAATAAGAAGTTAAATTTTTGATCTTGATAAAATAAGAACCACCTCAAGAGAGGCTTTAACAAACAGAAACAGCTCCAAAACTACAAAAAAATCCAAAAATGTAGTAAGGCTAAGTGGTGTAGTTTTAGTAACATCTCAAAATCCCTACTAAATTTGCTTTCTGGACCACTGTGAAGTGGTCGAAGCAAGCTAGACGGCAAGCATTTGTGCAGGAATTCAATCCACCAACCTTCTGGTAGTATATTTGCACCTATGACGGTGCATTGAGAAAAATTGATTGACTCTTCAATTGTTGAAAACTTACCTGAGTCTTAGTCTTAACTTAGTCTACAGGCAGGGCTCTTTATTACCAGACATAGGACAGAGACGACTGATGACGCTGGCTGCAAGTGAAGCGACGGCGCTGGTGGGATCAAAAAGCGAAACACTATTTGTGTTCCTGAACAAAAGCCTGCGTGATGTCGTGAAAGATTTCTTAGCTGATGAGAATTAAAAAAGTCGAAACTTTGTTTGGTTTGACAAGCCAATGTAATATGCTTTATTTCTCCTTAGTGATGAAAAATTTAAGCAAAATCTATTTTTCTCCACTAAGGAGAAAATTGTAGGAGAAATCGTGCGGGACACCACGCAGAACTAGGGGTTTGCCCAGAAACACAAATAGTGTTCCCGTTGTTAGGACTAGCATCAATCCGACCCTTGCTTAGTCCTGTCACTAAGTTAGTGTCGGATTCTGATGAGACGAAATCGAAATGCAAATTCCATAACTACTTTAGTTATAAATTGTGTGCCTTTAATTCGTAATTAAGGTTTAAACAAATTTCTTCTTAGAGGAGAAAATAGGTTTCACCTAAATTTTGCTCCACTAAGGAACCAAAACCAAAAACCCATCATAAACTACCTACTTTCATACTTATCTTTACTTGCTGCGTGTTAGATTCTTTCGCACCAACGAAAACAATTGAAACATGGAGTTTTACACCATCTTCCATGAAACCGGCACACAAATCTCAAAGACGCTGACCTTCACTTCAAAGAACTAAATAGAAAAACCAACTATACACACAGAATAAGGTAAACGAGGTGCTCTGGTCAAGAGCTAGGAAACAAGTGTTGACATTTTGGGAGATGTCTGTTTGAAGAATTTTGATTTGAAATGATACTTTGAATGAGAAAATTGTTATTTTTTTTGTCTTTTAAGCTTTTAAATTATTTGTAAAGTTGTGGTTAGTAGAACATTTTTATGGTTAGTTCTTCCACGAAGAAGCCTTATTTAGGGGCCATGCATAAATGACGTAGCATTTTGGGAGGTAGGGGGGTATACCAAATTTGTGACGAGGGGAGGGTAGGGTCAGAAGTTGTGCGACGTAGAATAAAGTTTAATTGTTTTAATGGGAATCCAAACCCATTGATTAGAGAAAACAATTTAATGTTCCTTCGTTCATAAGAGAAACAAATTTAAATTTACACAAGTTACTTTTCACATTGTTAGTTTTCGATTAGCATATAGCAAAAACAACAAAGAGATTTTGTACGCGAATTTAACTTGCTACATTAGTTAGCTAATTTTGCCAACTAATGGAGTTCGCTTGGTAGCTGAATTAAATTTTCTCTTCGGATTCAACCATAACATTTAGTAATTTAGTTGCACGTTTATTTCATAGAATCATTGGCAGCTGCAGGATTGTGATTCATGACATATAAAATTCAAAACAAATGTTGGTGAATCGATTGCCTTGTATGCAGCTCACCTGGGTTCGATTACCAACCTGCTCACATAGGGTTCGAGATTTTTCCAAAAGAGATCTCTCTAACCCCAAAATAGGCGAATGATCCTAAGGTACTTATTTTGTAGGCAATTTGCTGTTATAATGAAAATGTTGATAAAATCCGTCAAACGGGAGGGGGGCTTGGAAAATGCTACGTTATTGACAAGGGGCAGGTTAGAATTTTGTGACAAAATGCTACGAGGGGGAAGGGAGGGGTAAAAAATAGTCTAAAAAAGCTACGTCATTTGTGTCTTGTTTTTTCAGAAAATTATTATTTTTGATTAAATTGGATTTGGTGTTCGTCAGGAACTAGCACCAACTTCAGGAATCAACAGTAACCAGTACCAGCGTGAGGCAAGTTAAGCACTAAATCGAAGCTAGCATAAAAATCTATACAGGAACGATTAATAGAACTGGCTGATCCCGAGTAATATCTTGGGAAGCAAGCATAGAATCTCTGGCTTACTGTCGCAAATATAAGAATGAATTTATATTTTTTTTTGGTACTGACCAGATTGATTCCAAATAGCAAATCCAACTTTAACTAAGCTAGGTTTTATGGAATCACGTACACTTGGCCTCTATACGAATTTTTCCATTAGTGCATATTTGTTAGCCAAAAATCAATATTTCCATGTGAAACATTCTGGGGTAAGTTTGATAACGAATAACAAACTAAAGTAGTGCATGTAAAAACTCATATACCTTCTTTAAATAAAATTTATTTTTTTAATCTTGAGATAAAAAATCTGATGGGCGTTGGAATATTCCCAACTTCCCATAGTGATAACCGTGAAAATAATAATCGGAATCAAAGAGGGCCGGTTACGATTTTTAAAACAATCAGATCACTGCATCGTAATTGATACACCATGTAAACGCATGGCAGTTTTCCTATTGAATCTCATGCACAATGTATCGTGCGTTCCCCTAAATATTGGGCTATGTGAGAACGCGTTGTAGTTTAAAGTAGTTACTGAAATGATGGATTTCAAGAGCAGTGAGACTGTAAAAGATGTTTAACGCTACAGTTAATTCATTCTCATCAATCGTGCATCGTTTCACCGCATCACAGCAACCATTGCAATGAAAGCCCGTTCGAAATGCGGAATGCGTTCACTACTTTGCTGTTTCAAATAGATCATTTCGGTCCAATAAAACATGCAAATGTGCCAAATACAATTGATAAATCATTATTATTCCATTTTAATTAACAATCAATAATCAATTCTCGTACGAGCGAAAGTATGCACATACATACAGTGCATCTATTTGCGCTAAGGTTGTTCAAACTATATGGATTCGCAAATATGTACGGTGCATGTGTGTGTGTGAGGGGGGCTTCCTTCAGGTTCATAGTGATTTGTGGTCGGACTATTGGTACACGACACGACCTTTCAAGTTTCATGAATTGCACTCGTACGCCATGCGACTTCCGGTAATCTCAGGGGTCACACATTAAAACGGTCACTGAAAATGTGTGTCCGTGTCAGCCGGTGTGCGTGGGTGGTTTGCTCGTGTGGGTCGAATCCGCACTAAGCGGGTGAAATAATCAGCATATTTGTTGTGCGTGTCTGCCTCTGAAATTGCTGGCCGTTATATAGGACGGTACGCCGTCCCGTTCTGTCCGTTCTTTTCTATAGGCAGTAATGAGGGGATGTTCGAAATGCGTTTCACCTGAATGGCCTGTAGAATCTAACTCAGTTAACGTTTGTGTGCTCACTAGCGACATTGTGATAAGGAATAAAGTGATGGTGGTTGAAAATAAAGGCGTATAGATTTAATATTTTTAATTGATCATTTAGAAAGGCTCAACTGGTACTGCATTACTTTGGGCCAAATCAAATATGTTCTAATAATGAAATCACATGCCGGAATTTAGTTTGTCTCCAGAGTCGCAACTCTTAATTCTACACTTATATCGCTACATAAATAAAGAAAAGAAACAGTTAGAATTATATCGAAAAAAACTTGTACATCCCTACCTCGGACATTAAGCGTACACGAACTGTTGCCTATCCTATCTATTCAACCGCGTTGCATGTTAGTGATTTGCCCTCTCGGGATGAACGTTTTAATTGTTGATCCGATTCAGGATTACCGTTTGCTTGCGCCAGGAAAATATAGGCTAGTGATGTTAGCCGAAGGAATTATCTTATGTCACTTTCATATGGTGCATTATTTCGGGTATTTGTAAATATTCTAGCATCACATAACACATTGACATATCAAAATTCTAAAACGAACATTGTATCAAATAATATAACCGGCACATCTGTGAACGATTCATCTTTCAACTTGTTGGCATTCGTATGATTAAGAGCTGTCGTAGTGGCGAATTGTTAGGTGCTATAACTGTTGTGAGTGATTAATTAAAAATACGTATTAGTCCGGCTGGAAGCTTCGTTCGGTCCGGTCATAAAACTTCATAGCTACTGGTTAACCCAGAGTTTTTCAACTGCAACAGTCTTTCTCAAGACTAGGGTTCGTGCTTTTTTGATATTTTTTTTTTTCTATTTGGGTATATTGTTTTGGTTTCATTACATTTCTAAATTAGTATATTGGGTGTTCAGTCGCAAGTGGTGACTTTTCATTCCTATTGTTTACATCATTCGGTTAATTATTACTAAGATATAAGCTAAGAGAGCTAATCGTTCCAACTGGTGATTACAACGATTTTTGTCGGAAATTGCACAACAATTTTCCAATATTGGTTTATAAATTATTAGTTTATTCTTTAGGCAGAGCCTAGAATTCTTGTTTATGAGAGAGTATATACATTTTATTTATTCATTGCATTTTGCTTGGATTCCGTCAATGTGATCCTTAAAAGTAAGCTTTTTTATCGTAAATCAAACCTAAGTATTTAACTTGATCTGACCACGTTAAATTTAAACCATTAAATTTAATAATATGGGGTTATGATCTGGTTTAAGAGAAGAAGCTCTTGGCTTATGCGGAAACACAATCTATTGCGTTTTTACCGCATTAGTGGAAATTTTCCATTTCTTTTTTTCCTTTCGTTTTGGTTTCATTACATTTCTAAATTAGTATATTGGGTGTTCAGTCGCAAGTGGTGACTTTTCATTCCTATTGTTTACATCATTCGGTTAATTATTACTAAGATATAAGCTAAGAGAGCTAATCGTTCCAACTGGTGATTACAACGATTTTTGTCGGAAATTGCACAACAATTTTCCAATATTGGTTTATAAATTATTAGTTTATTCTTTAGGCAGAGCCTAGAATTCTTGTTTATGAGAGAGTATATACATTTTATTTATTCATTGCATTTTGCTTGGATTCCGTCAATGTGATCCTTAAAAGTAAGCTTTTTTATCGTAAATCAAACCTAAGTATTTAACTTGATCTGACCACGTTAAATTTAAACCATTAAATTTAATAATATGGGGTTATGATCTGGTTTAAGAGAAGAAGCTCTTGGCTTATGCGGAAACACAATCTATTGCGTTTTTACCGCATTAGTGGAAATTTTCCATTTCTTCGGGTAAAAATATGATATAAGAGTGGCGATACACTTGACCCTTAAGGGATGCTTGCTTTAAAGGGTACCGTCAAACGGGATTACTGGTAACACTTTTCAACCTCAAGGTGTTATATCTAAGAATGCTGAAGCTTTCGAATAATATTTAACATGTACAAGTGCTAATGGGAGCGCATGAAGAATACTAAACGCTACTTGTCAAATTAAAACATCATTCACTGTTTTCAGGATGGCCAAAAATTATACCTGTTGCAAGTATGGGGAAACATGCAACACATGAACTTCATTGAAGCCTAATGTAGTATATTTTGTTTACCTCTAGTACATTGGACGTTTAATTAAAATAAATTGAATTCATTTTATTTAAAATTCATGCCCATGTTGTTTACAAACAACTGCGTTTTTCAATAGCTGTAACATTCGATTTATTCCAGATTTGGCCACAAAAATCAGGAAAAGCTAACTATTGGGGCTTTAAGGGGTTACATCACTGTAGAACACGAAAAAAATAGGCATGTTTCAGGAATTTTTCTAGACGTAATAAAGAAGTGAATCGAGATCTTGTCAAATGGGATTAATAATACTAATTATGAAGCACAAAAAAAATTTTTTTCAAATAATTTAATCACAAGATGGCGGCCGTGCAGCCTTTTCCCGTGGATGCATCTTTTCGAAAAGGGTCTACGGCCGGAAATCTATCTCCCGTAATTTTCAACCTAGAGCTTAAAACTAAAGTTTTTTTTTCAACTCCTTATAGCAAACGACGTATGTAAGATTTTTTCGATATTTTGATTTTTCGCGAAATGGCACTCTTTTTAGTAAAAAACGCTGAAAATGTCATAAAAATTGACATCAAATTGTTGATTTAAAAAAATTACCCAATAAAAAAATAAAATCCTACGTACGTCGCTGTAGAAATCAATTTTGAATATGCTGTAAAAATTTCAAAGCGATAAAAAATAGTTTGTTCGAGCTATGTTTCCGACCACCTAAAAAAATGTGGTTTCGAGAAAAACGCAGTTAAAGTTTTCGATGCGCTCGGAGTATACATAAGAGGCGTAGAGGTTATTTGGTATATTATTTTCAAGACCCTAAAGCATATTTTAGACAAATAACAATAATTTAATTTTTTTTTAATTCTACAGTGGTGTAACCCCTTCTTACGTCCCAAACCTCCATTTCATTGAACATTTTAAAATTCAATGTAATGGTTCTCAACCGTGTTCCAACCAAATTTGATGCGGTTTTTTGGAAACAATCACAAAATTTGTCCAGTATAGAAATCGAGGGCACCTTTTCGGAATTGATTGTGGTTCCGAATATATTGTTGGGAGTACTGGGGTTACCCCCCTTTCCGATAAGCAAAAAACTTTCACAGCGGTCTTCAAACTAGTCTTGCGACGCACAAAACTTTATGATTTTGTAAAACAAACGCATTGACCAACATTCCAAGGGTTTTTCATCGAACTGGCTACAACCCAGTTTATTCCAGGATCCTGGCTTCTCCGGCAAAGAGGACACTTTTCGATTGATAATAAAACCCGTCTTGCGGCGTGTCAAACTTTATAATTTAGCAAAACAAGTGAACTGGAGCCCATTTTGAGGATTTTGGTCAAATGGGACACACCCCGGGATCTTCCGGGAACCTCGTTCCTCCGATAAAAAGGGACGATTTTCGACTAGCCGCAAAACCCATCTTGCGGCATTCCAAACTTCATGATTTTGCAATACGCAATAGTTAGCGTAATAACGGAGAGATCCCTGGCGAAAAAAGTTCTCCCAATATCGATTCTTCTTTGGTTTTCGCTATTTTTCTGTCGGAACCGGTGGGGTGCCGTGGTCGGTCTGACGAATCCGCATGGAGCGTGACGTCCGGTTCGCTGGCGTTTCGACGACTCATACTCGCTGCTCTGTTGCAGTCTACTCGACTAGTCCTCAGTGGTGAATCTAGCTTATTCCTGCGGAGAGTTCCCTGGCGGTGATTGCTCTCCCGAAACCGTTGTTCGATGTGCATTCCGTTGTAAGACGGTGTCGATCTACATCAGCGGTTCTCAACCTTTTTCGTACCACAGACTCCTTAGATATCACACTGGGTTGCTGCGGACCCCCATAGATAAACATCAATTTTGTATGCTATCAATGTTATTTTCAATTTGTTAGGAAACATGACGTGAAATTTCAATACGCACTCGGAAAATATTTTTTTTTTTTCGCGGACTCCCAGCAATGACTTCGCGGCCCCCTAGGGGTCCGCGGACCCCAGATTGAGAATCACTGATCTACATCATATCTCTGTTTACTGCATTCCACGTCGCTTGTCATTCTGTAGGCTACATTATCCGGGTTGATGTCCGGTTCTCCCGTTTTAAGTAGCGCCCTGCACGTCACTTCAAACCTCGGACTTTCAAAGACTCTCCTTGGACATTCAAAGACTTCAAACCTTGGACATTCAAAGACGCTCCGGTGTCTCCTCGACGATCTCACACTCCAAGCACAGTGTTGACGTTGCGTACCCACACCGATGAAGATACTCCTTAAGCAGCCGTGGCTCGGTAGGAGCTGTTTCAGGTGGAAGGTAATCTCTCCGTGCTTTCTATTGACCCACGCCGACAGGTTTGGATGAGCCGGTAGGTCCACTTTCCTTTCTCCGTATTGTCCCATTCCTGCTGCCACGTCACCATCGAATCGATTCTCATCATCTTCCTCACGTTTCTGGCGTTTCATTGTTTGTAGCACTTGATATCCTCCGTCAGGGTGATGCAGATGGGGATCATCTCGGCGACAAGGCATACTGCCTCCGGTACGCAATCGCAACTCGTACGACCAGTAGTCGTAGCGTACTGTTCAGCTTTTCGCGGTTTCATTGTCTCCGTCACCGACACCTCCATTTCTTCAAGTGTCTCACCGTTAGTGACACATCGTCCACGAAACCAACGATTTTCACTTTCCTGGGAAGCCGCAGTGTTAAGACCCCATCGTACATCCCATTCCAAAGTGTTGGACAGAGAATGGAGCCCTGAGGAACGCCCGCTGTGACTCGCATTGCCTATTGCCCGTTTGTTCGTCTGGTACAGCAGTGCTATACTCTGGAAGTAGCTCTTCAGGATCTGGCTCATTCTTTTATGTCACGCTGCGGCATTGGTCTATTCGAGACTGGATGGCTCGGTGACTCCCCACACTTTGGCAGCAACATCAGTTTCTGCACCTTCCTCATTTCGGGGATTACCATCATCTAAAAACTTCAGCAGTAGCATCCTGAACATGTCCGGATATGCCAGGATCGCTGCTTTCAGTGCCACGGTTGGTATTCTATCCGGACCGGGGGTTTTCTTTGATTTTAGTCACATCGACACTTCTTTGAGCTCGTCGTTAGTCACTTACCACTCGGCTATGTTACCTCCTTCTTCTTCGCCGTACGGTGTCGGTGACCAGCTAGTTGAATCGTGATTCGGGAAGAGACCCTCAACGATTATCTTTAGCTTACCCGGGTATATTTCAGCTGGTGTCGACGGACCCTCGTCTTCGTCATGACGACTCAGTACGCGTCACCCAGCGATTGGCCTTTTTTTCACAGCACAGCTGCTTATTGCAATTGGCTTGCTAAGCTTGATCTCTCGTCCTTACCTTCTCGAAATGTCGCTTGCACTCCTCTCTCACTCTCCGATCTTACGCTCTAAGCCTGCCTTCTGGATCTAAGACAAGCTGCGTGTAGCGTACTGAGCTACTCATTTAACCCGTAAGCTGCACGCCGTCTACTGCATGGCCCTAGTTTTCATGACATTGTAATGTCACAAGCCGTCACAATCCTTCTTGTTAGATCAGCCGCATCAACGTACTTGATTCCGTTGTTCGCCGAAGTAACTCAACAAAGAGGTTTTCGTTCAAGGCTTTCGTCTTCCACTTTAGCTTGCGGACCGTCCTTCTTCGTGCTGCAGCAGGGTTCCATTGGCCGATGCGGTAGTGACTCGCCTGGTGGTCTCTTTGGGGATACTTTTCTCAAACTCTCCAGTCCATGTTCGCCGTCAGTCAAGGACTACAGAATGTGGCGAAATTTCTCTCGGTACCGATATCAGTTTCGTGAACCAATAAGCTCCCTGCTCCTCGCTTCGCCGCGATCTACTTGTTATAGTCCTCTGCGGTTGAGCTAGCCTCCTCAACGTGCCGTCAGGTAGGTGTCGAACCTGCAGCGAATTTTCACTACAAGGAAATATTTTCACAAGATAACTTTTGCAAATGAACCTTTGAGAATTTCATTTAAAATATTAGGCATATTTTTGTGTTTTTCAAAATTCTCCAAAATATTTCGCAAGGGTGGGGGGGGTTTCGTCCCCAAACCCCCCCCCCCCGCTACTACGCCACTGATTTCGGGAACCGGGATCCTCCGGTAAAGTGAACGCTTTTGGACCCTTTTGAAACCCTGTGTTGCGGCATGTCAAAACATTTTGAGAGTTTTTGGGCGAATTGGCCACAACCAGGGACATTCCGACAACCTAGTCCCTCCAGTAAAGAGGACACTTTTCAACCCGTTATAAAACCTGTCTTCCTGCATGTCCAACTTAATGATTTTGCAAATGCGATGGTCTACTTTCATGTTGTTTAACACTCGACGCAAAACTGGTTTCACAACAGACCGAGAATACCGAGAATATCTTTTGAGGAAGAACCAAAGTCAGGTGGAATTTCGGATTGAGTGCAATTCGAACAAAATACCTTAAAATATAGTAATATATGCTCAATTTGCAAAATCGTGACGTTTGACATGTCGCAAGGCGGGTTTTATAACCGGTCGAAAAGTGTCTTAATACTCTAGGAAGCAGGTGTGGTCAATTCAACCAAAACCCTCAAAATATCCTCCAGTGCACTTCTTTTTTACAAAATCATGAGCTTTGACATGTCGCAAGACAAGGTTTCAAATAGTCGAAAAGTGTCTTCTTTGTCGGAGGAACCAGATTTTCGGAATACCCTGGGAATATGGCGAATTAGACCAAAAACCATCAGAATATCCTTTCGTTCTCCAGTTCATGGGATGTGCAAAATTATGAAGTTAAGCACCCCACAAGACGGGTTTTATAATCAGTTGAAATGTGCCCTCTTTTGCCGGATAACCAGGTTCCCGGAATACCACGGGTTGTGACCAATTCGGCCAAAAACTTAAAATGACCTCCAGTGTACATGTTTTGTAAAATCATAAAGTTTGGCATGTTGCAAGACGGGTTTTATAACCGGTCGAAAATTGTCCTCTTTACCGGAGGGACCAGATTTACCAGAGTATGGCCAATTAGACCAAAGACCTTTAAAATGTCTTTTAGCGTACTTGTTTCGCAAATTCATGCAGTTTGACATGCCGCCATACAGGGTTTCAAAAGGGTCCAAAAGTGTCCACTTTGCCCATTTGACCAAAAACCCTCAAAATGGTCTGCAGTGCACTTGTTTTGCAAAATTATAGAGTTTGGCACCCTGCAAGACGGGTTTTATAATCAGTCGAAAAGTGTCCTCTTTGTCGGAGGAACCAGGTTGCCGGAATATTGAGGGGTTGTGGCCAAATCGATCAAAAACCCTCAGAATGTTGGTCAATGCGTTCGTTTTACAAAGTCGTAAAATTTTGTGCATCGCAATACTGGTTCGAAGACCGTATGAAAGTTTTTGCTTGTCTGAAAGGGGGGTAACCCCAGTACTCCCAACAATAAATCCGGAACTACGATCAGTTCCGGAAAGGTGTCGTCGGTTTCTAAAACTGGATAAATTTTGTGAGCGTTTCCAAAAAACCGCATCAAATTTGGTTGGAACGCAGCTGAGAACCATTATTTTCAATGAAATGGGGACGTAAGAGTTGATTCTTCATCTCAGAACTATTATTTGCCAGTATCATCCATAGAGCAGAGATTATCATATTAAACGTGATTAGATTCCACTGGAATAGTGCTGCCAGGGATAGTTTCAGTGAACGCCAAAAACTAAATTATACTGGAGGAACGAAGACCGAAATTCGCGGGACAAAGAGATAAAAAAATCTTGCACGGACAAAGCGGAATAAAAAACGTGCAACCTCGTGGGTTGAATTAATTGAACTGGTTTATTACCTACATATGATTCAACACACACTAGTCCAAAAATACGGTGCTGATTGTTAGAGGTGGCTAGGTGAATCAAGGCTAGTGTGTTCGTCGCCCGGCGTGAGTTTAAACGTTGGATTGTGTAGATGGCTGTTCGTTGTTTACGTTCTGACATAAGTCGCCCACCTAATTCCGGTCCGGAATTTCCTCACGTAATCGTCCGTAATTCTTCGCATATCTCGCTGTGCAATTCCATTACGGGTTTTTAATGATACCACTCTGACCAACCCATCAGGTCCTGGAAAAACAACTACGATCCGTGCGAGTGGCCACTGCTGCGGTTTGTCGTGCTCACTTACAAGTAGTACGAAGTCTCCAACATTGACATTGGCTGATGATCTCTGCCACTTCGTCAACACTTGAAGTGATCGTACGTACTCCTTATGACATCGCGCATGGAATTCCTGTGATGCTCACTGGACGAATTGTCATCGTGACGTAAAGCTGATACGGCGTTCGAGTTGTTTGATCTCAGCTGCTGTTGTCAGCTGCTAGAACAGTCGATAATTCTTCAAACGCGTACGTATAATTACTGGATATTTTTGATAGCAGCTGCTTCGCGACTTTAATACCAGCTTCCCAGAGCCCGTCGTGGTGAGGTGAACGTGGCGGAATGAAATTCCAATGCCGGTGAGAAAATATGCCACAATTGACTTATGTGCGTTAGAGTTGAGAAGATTATAGCGATGTTTTTCAATCGTTTTGCTGCGGCTCGAAAATTTGTTGCGTTATCACTGTACACCTTTGCTGGTAAACCGTAACGGCAGGTGAAGCTAGAAAGCGCCGCAAGGAACAATGATGTACTGAGGTCCCAAACTGCTTCCTACGATACCCCTTTAGTGACATAGCAAACAAATAGAGCAATGTAGCCCTTACTTGCTGAGACACCGCGCCTTCTGCGATTTACTATATTCACCGGACCAGCATAAGCTATTCCGACTATTGGGGGCTGTGGTTCTGAACGAGTAGATTGTAATTGTCCCTTTTGCTGTCGTAAGGGTAGTAGTCTTAACCGATCACAAGTTATACACTGTCTAAAAACTACGAGCAGCGCTGATTCCATAAGGTATCCAGAAACGCCGTCGAGGAATAGTCAGCAGGTTCTGGTGTCCACAGTGCAGATTGTGGACATATTCGTCATGTAATATTAGAGATGTTAGAATAGAGTGGTGTGGAAATAGTAGCTGATGTTTCGTGTCGTAGCTTAGTTTAGATTGCCGAAGCCTGCCGCCCACCCTGAGGAGACCATTATCATCCAAACAAGGATCCAGCAAGTAGACAAAACTTCCACGGTGTACGCTCCTTCAATCGGTTAATATCGTTCAAGAAGTGCTTCTGCTACATGTGTCTCACATAAATCATAAGGGCATGATCGAGCTTTCCAGCTGTCAGACGTCCAAGACGGCGGGAACCAAATCTTAAAAGACGAGTAGTGACTCGCAGCAGCATTTGTTTGTTCGGATAGTATCGAGCTAACATATCATCCAAAAAACTATTCTCGTATACTATCATAAGATTTTCTGCTGCCTTTGTGCGACGTTGAGTTCTGGAAACGGTAACGAGTGTTACTAGTCTGGGTCGCGCCACCAGAAGATGTTTCCTTGTAAACCAACAGGGAGAGCATTACGAAATGTTATATCAGCTGGATTACTATGAGGGCCGATGTGATACCACTTGATCAATGGCAAGGTTTCTGACGTATGTCTTCCATCTTGAGGCACCACCAGCTATCCATGTCATTGCCACTCGTGAATCACTATAAGCACAAATCTCGTGGAACTGTGTCGACAGCGCTGCTGTGACGTTGTTGATGAGACGAGCTTATATTATCGCAGCGCATAATTTCAAGCGAGGTATCTTACCTTCCGTTTCCGATTGGCGCAGTTTTTGATTTTGGACAAAGAAGATGGGATGAATATTTGCCTGTTTTATCGACTGAACGAATACAGATGCAAGCGCCCTTCGCCCTCTCGGAAGCATCACATTGCGTGTTGATGACTCGTCGAGGTATCTGAAATGAATTGAGAACCGATAGATTCTGTGCTATAACTAACCAGTCATTGATCAACTCACCAAGGTGAGTTTCATCCTAGTCCACCTTCAGATCCCACAATCGTTGCATCACTAGCTTTGCCTTGATGATGACTGGGGCCAGAAAACCCAGAGAGTCGAACAGGCTGGCGATTTCTGGCAAGATAATGCGCTGCACAGTGGCCGGAGGCTGGCCAAAACCTCAAAAATTTATTTTTGAAATATTAATATTTTATATTTTTCCTAAATTTTTCATGTATTGAATGATGTATATTCAAAATTTTATGATCATTGGATAAGAACACGATTTTTAACACGAGTTTAATCGTACCAAAGTC
The DNA here is from genome assembly GCF_030247195.1 of Topomyia yanbarensis. Classification (NCBI taxonomy): domain Eukaryota; kingdom Metazoa; phylum Arthropoda; class Insecta; order Diptera; family Culicidae; genus Topomyia; species Topomyia yanbarensis. The sequence goes on along the minus strand of NC_080671.1, from coordinate 191,107,524 downwards.
CGGATTTTTTAATAATTTTCATTTCCGAAACCACCATTGCTCTGTTCACTTCAAATGCATGTTGCTCTTTTGATTTTGGTCCGATTTTAGCACAACTAGTTTCATTGTGTAGAGGAACGAAAGAACTTGGTTAGTGAGTAAAATTCATTTGGTTAATTTGATGGGAACTATGACTTTTTAGTTTAAATATGTTTAAGGTGGTCATATCAAAAATACTTTGTTCACTAATGTATTCTGTACAAATTTCGGAATCAGTTCGGAACGGTCACATAGTATACCTTCTATGTGAAATTACCTCTACTTTTCGAATATCATGGTCTCGTTCTGCGCCTAGGTGCGCAAAAAGTTTTAAGCAGATTTTGAAGCTTTGTTGCTGATATGGAGACGCATGGTGTTTTGTGTAAAATAGTTAGACAATCTACAGTAAACCAACACGTTCAACAATGGTTTTTAAGTAGAGTTCTTCATTTTTTATGATATTGTTGACATTGGTGAACAGTAACGGAAAATCTATCATGAAAACGGGATCATAGTTATAAGAAAGGTACAATGACACTGTATGGAAAAATGCATTTAATATTTTACGACTTTTGACATCAAAAATTTCGTTGCAAGGTATGACGCCGTTTTCGTACCGTAGGTGACGGTGTTCAGTGTGTACTCATCGATGGTGTCCTCTACCTTCCACCGCCATAATATTCGCTGGTTATCGCGATCATCAATCGCCAGCTGTACCATACGGTACATCTGCTGTACATCACCGGTTAACGCTATTACTGGGAATCGAAATCTCAGCAGAATATCAATAAGCGAATCTTGGAGAACATGACCAGTCATTAACACGTCGTTAAAAGATTTTCCGCTCGTTGTTTTCGCCGATGCATCAAACACGACGCGACATTTTGTATTGCAGCTAGATTCTTTCAGAACACAATGAAGCGGAAGATATACCGTGCAAATCGGTGCTGTTGTTTTGGCGAGAGACATGTGGCCAGCATCGAGATATTCACGCAGAATTTCTAACTAGCTTGCGTTGAATTTGCTCTAGGCGCTCGATAGCGATGTTGCGAGATTCCCCGAACAATGTAGTGTCTTCGCGAAAAGGAAGACGAACTTGAAATCGACCAGCGTTATCGCGAATGGTACGCAGCTCGAAATGTGCCTCACAAGCCCTCTTCTCCTCACTGTAGTGAGTTTCGAGGTACACGTACTCTTCCTTTTCAAAAAACTTCTGCGTCTGGCGAGAAAGGTGGTCGTGTACAGAGGTTATTAGACAAGTGGAGGAATCCGGAGATTAATGCAAGGGTTCCTCGTAACGACCCGAAGCTACCCATCCCAGTTTCGTATTCTGAAGAATAGGTAGCGGACCGGTTGAATCAAGATTAATTCGCCCAGATTCCAGTAGGTCAAGGAATGGTTGGAGACCCAAAAGTACGCTTACCCTTCCGGGATTATGGACCTGCGCGCAATCTAAATAAACGGAATCCGGAATGTGCCAATCGTCGATGTTCACTGGGTGTAGTGGAAGATCGACAGATAGTTGATCCAGTATAGCGCAGGGTACCGGGCCAACGGTAGGGAGAACATCTGGAGGCAGTTGTAATTGAAGCTCCCATACTAGAGTGTCAGCTTGTGAATGAAATTCCCTGAAAATCTAGGTTGATGGGGAATTTTTCAATGCCGAGTTGATAGCATAAATCTTTCCTGATGAAGCTGAGGTGCGACGCGCAATCAAGCACTGCGCGATCGGAATCGGGGCGACCATATTTATCGAAAACATCAATGGTAGCTGTCAAGAGAAGCACATTCGTACCATCGAGATGGCCTTTGCGTTCAGGGTGCTTTGGTCGATGCGAACTGTGCTGCGGGTTGGAAGGCATTGTGAAGTAGAGTATGGTGCATGTGACCACACTTTCAACAGGTACCAGCCTTGTGATAGCCTCGCCACTATAATGTTTCAAACAGTTTTGGCATAGCTTTTGTCTAGAAACCATAGAAAATCGGTCAGATGAGCTAGTGCTGTGTAAACTTGGTTTCGAGCAAATTCCACAATTTAGTTGGATTTGGTTTGTGGCCATAAGAGTAGAAGATGGTCTATACTGAGGCTTTGATATCTGTGGCTTGTTGTTTTGAACGGTGCTGGAAATTCGGGAGCTTTGCGACGATGGCAGAGCAGAGCTTCAATTGTCGATGAACCTTAACAAACCATCGAAATTGATGACATCCTTCTCAAGCTCAACTATTTTCTGACCCAACAGTTCTTTAGTGCATCCAGCTTTTCGTAGATGATATGTGGTTACCAAATATCCCTTCCTTCACGTTCGAGAGCTGCCAAGGCCCCCTTCATCTAAAACATCGTGGAGGGAGCGAAAGCGGGAGGGGGACGAAGCTGTCAAATGTGGCGAGCTCAATAATCGAGTCATGTGCAGATTAGCTATCTCGCGGTCATTGTTGTATCGTTCTCCAGGTTTTGGAGTGCTGTTTGGTAACTGGCATCCTCCACATTTTGGTGTGAAATTAACGTTGCTGCTTCACCTGCCAAATGTGTATTGAGAAAGTGCAGTTTCTGGCTCGGGCGTAGCGATAGATTTTAATCAGTGGCGTAGTAGCGGGGGGGGGGGGTTGGGGACGAAACCCCCCTCCGAAATATTTTGGAGAATTTTGAAAAAATTCAATATGTTAAACAAAAAATTGCCTAAAATTTTAAATAAAATTCCTTGCAGTGAAAATTGGCTGCAGACTCGACACCTACCCGACGGCACGTTGTGGAGGCTAGCTCAACCGCCGAGGACTATAACAAGTAGATCGCGGCGAAGCTAGGAGCTGGGAGCTTAGTGGTTCACGAAACGGATGTCGGTACCGAGAGAAATTTCGCCACATTCTGTAGTCGTTGACTGACGGCGAACATGGACTGGAGAGTGTGCGAGAAGTATCCCCATAGAGATAACCAGGCGATTCGTAATCGCATCGGCCAATGGAACCCTGCTGCAGCACGAAGAAGGACGGGCCGCAAGCTAAAGTGGAAGACGAAAGCCTTTAACGAAACCTCTTTGTTGAGTTACTTCGGCGAACAACGGAATCAAGTACGTTGATGCGGCTGATCTAACAAGAAGGATTGTGACGGCTTGTGACATTACAATGTCATGAAAACTAGGGCCATGCAGTAGACGGCGTGCAGCTTACGGGTTAAATGAGTAGCTCAGTACGCTACACGCTGCTTGTCTTAGATCCAGAAGGCGGGCTCAGAGCGTAAGATCGGAGAGTGAGAGAGGAGCGCAAGCGACGTTTCGGGAAGGTAGGGACTCTTTAAAAAGGGAGATCAAGCTTAGCAAGCCGATAGCAATAAGTAGCTGTGCTGAGAAATAGACGCCAATCCTTGGGGGACACGTACTGAGTCGTCATGACGAAGATGAGGGACCGTCGACACCAGCCCGGGTAAGCTAAAGATAATCGTTGAGAGTCTCTTCCGAAGCACGATTCAACTTCCTGGCCACCGTTACCGTACGGCGAAGAAGGAGGAGGTAACACAGCCGAGTGGCAAGCGACTAACGACGAGCTCAAAGAAGCGTCGATGTGACTAAAATCAAAGAAAACCTCCGTTCCGGATGGAATATCAACCGTGGCGCTGAAAGCTGCGATCCTGGCATATCCGCACATGTTCAGGATGCTACTGCTGAAGTCTTTAGATGATGGTAATCCTCGAAATGTGGAAGGTGCAGAAACTGATGTTGCTGCCAAAGTGTGGGAAGTCACCGAGCCATCCAGCCTCGAATAGACCAACGCCGCAGCGTGGCATAAAAGAATGAGCCAGATCCTGAAGAGCTACTTCCAGAGTAGAGCACTGCTGTACCAGACGAAAAAAACGGGTAATAGGCAATGTGAGTCACAGCGGGCGTTCCTCAGGGCTCCATTCTCTGTCCAATACTTTGGAATGGGATGTACAATGGGGTCTTAACACTGCGGCTTCCCAGGAAAGTGAAAATCGTTGGTTTAGTGGACGATGTGTCACTAACGGTGAGACTCTTGAAGAAATGGAGGTGTCGGTGACGGAGACAACGAAACCGCGAAAAACTGAACAGGACGCTTCGACTGCTGGTCGTACGAGTTGCGATTGCGTACCGGAGGCAGTATGCCTTGTCGCCGAGTTGATCCCCATCTGCATTACCCTGACGGAGGATATCAAGTGCTACAAACAATGAAACGCCAGAAACGTGAGGAAGATGATGAGAATCCATTCGATGGTGACGTGGCAGCAGGAATGGGACAATACGGAGAAAGGAAAGTGGACCTACAGGTTCATCCAAACCTGTCGGCGTGGGTCAATAGAAAGCACGGAGAGATGACCTTCCAGCTGAAACAGCTCCTACCGAGCCACGGCTGCTTAAGGAGAATCTTCATCGGTTTGGATACGCAACGTCAACACTGTGCTTGGAGTGTGAGATAGTTGAGGAGACACCTGAGCGTCTTTGAATGTCCGTGGAGAGTCTTTAAATGTTCGAGGTTTGAAGTGACGTGCAGGGAGCTACTTAAAACGGGAGGACCGGACGTCAACCCGGATAATGTAGCCTACGGAATGACAAGCGACGTAAAGACGTGGAACGCAGTAAACAGAGATATGATGTAGATCAGTGATTCTCAACCTGGGGTCCGCGGACCCCTAGGGGCCGCGAAGTCATTGCTGGGAGTCCGCGAAGAAAAAATATATTTTCCGAGTGCATATTGCAATTTCAAGTCATGTTTCCTAACAAATTGAAAATAACATATTGATAGCATACAAAATTGATGTTTATCTATGGGGGTCCGCAGCAACCCAGTGCACAGTGGGAAAAAATGGACCCAAACGCGACATTTTTTGAAAAGGCTGGATGTCGTTTACCAGATAAGGTTTTTCTTATGTAAAAAGGGCTGAAAAATTGATTGCTATTATTTACAATGACCGCACGGTACGCTATCATGCCCGCTTTGCCCCAATTCTCCTTTTCGTTTGAAGTTAATCCTGGCCTTACATTTCGGTAAAAAGCTATATGCGGCTGATCAAAAGTGATGATTCTTATGTATAAAAATCCAGGTTATCGTTTGAATATAGTTAGACTGGTCGCCCGAAACGTATGTACCCGTTTTACCCCAATTCTTCGCATAACTCAAGTATAAAGTCAAACCAGGCTCTACATTTTAGAAAGAGGCTGAATGCGGTTGATCAAAAGTAGTATTTCTTATGCAAAAAATTCTGGGAAATCGATTGAAGATAGTTAGAATGGCCGCACGAAACATGTGTACCCGTTTTACCCCAAATCTTCCCATATCTCAAGTGAAAAGTTAAACCTGACTGTGCTTCTCGAAAAGAGGCTGAAGGTGGCTGATGAAAAGTAGTAATCCTTATATAGAAAAATCCGGGGAATCGCTATGCTATATTTCACCCTAAGGAGGAAAATTTGGTAAAAACCAAAATTTCTCACTAGGGTGAAAATTTGTTGGTAAAAACCAGTCTTTGTACAGGAGGGCACAAATCCTTATTTCATACTATGTTGCGTTTCGGCTTCGCCTCATCAGAAACCGACACTAACACATTGTCGGAATAGATTAGCGCCGGCTTGACGCAAATCCCTTAAAACTAAAACACACTATGTGTTTCAATCAAACGACTGATCAAACGAACTTCTGCTCGAACGGGACATCACGGTTACACTCGATACCGTTGCTGCAGGCTTGCTATGATTAAAAGTTCGTAGCGAGGTGTTCCGTGTTGGGTCACCCACTGGAGCTTTTTCAGTACATGCTTGCCTAGAACTTTCACGCTCGGTGAAGACAGGGGCACCCTTCAATTGGTGCATTCTAGCCTTTCCGAACACGTAGTTCAGCTAGTTGTGTTGAGAGGTTATCAGTTTAACTGAAGCCTCGTCACGCACCAACAGGAGCACCACCATTTTGAGCACGTACTTCTCTTCACGACGCTCCAGCGTTCAGCGTAGAAATTGTTGTTCTGATTCTGCATTTGGCGAAGGATGTTCCAATCGGACCTGTCTATGCTGTCGGGAAATTGACCGATGTAAAGCACTTGTTTTGGAATCTGCGACGCTTCAACGACTTACAATGAAGCGCTTGCCCAGGGCTTGATCGCAGCTGTGGCCCTGCAGTCACTTAGCTTTATCGAGATGCCCTTGATTGTAGGTACACTTCCTAAACTAGGGTCTCGTGTTACTTGGGCTCTGCTCCATAACGCTATCGATCAACGCGCATCAAATAGCATTTAGCTGTTCATGGCTGAGGATATTCGCATGGTACTCAATCGGCCATCGAGTACGGCTTGGCCATTTCGTTGAAGGTTGGGTGCTGCACAGTTCGTAGTTTCACTCTAGGATCCTTCCTTTAATCTTTTTCGGTTTTGAATTCCTTGCTGCACCCACTATTTTTCGGTGACTCAGTGTCCGTCGAACGCTGTCGCTTGGCAGGTGCCTTCGCTATTGAGTTTGTCTCATTCGAATCCAACACAATCTTAGTGACATGACTAAGCTAGTGGCGGATTGACGCTAGCTCCAAAAAACGGAGACACGATTTGTGTTCCTGAGCAAACCCCTTGTCAAGCGTGATGTCCCGAATGAAAGGAGTTCATTTTTAGCTGATGAGATCTAATGAAATAGAAACATTTGGTTTGGTTTAGCAAGCCAATGCAAGATGCACTATGCTATATTTTTCCCTTAATTCTCCACTAACGAGAAATACAACATAATTCCCTATCGGGATTTTTACCAATTCTAGCGTTTCAGCCGGTTTGCGGCTGTCTCTCAATAGACACCCATAGCGCTTCTTCGACGCCCCGCTTAAGTAACTCGTGTTCCTCTTGTTTTATTCTCGGAGCCCACCGACCTAGCGGTTGTTCCACCGGAGTGGTCTGTGTCCTCCTTGGCCACTTTCCGATCCACGTCTTTAGCTAGAGGATTGAGTATGTACGAAGTGCAGGACTTAACATTCTCCAACGAGCCACTATTCAGCAGCTCTCCAAATTTGCTTTTCACGCAAATCTTCTCCTCTTCCACCTCCATTGCCGCAAAATCCTTCAAACTCATGTTTACAGTGTTGTTAGTGTTTCCCGTTTTGTTCCCACGAATAGCTAGGGAAAGAAAGTCGACCCTGTCAGAGCCCCGCTTGATAGGGTAAGGGTAAACATACTGTGGGGCGCGCCCTGGTGCCACACAGACTCCGTGCGTGGCTTGGTATTTGTCACCAATTCGAATCCTAGTCCAAGTTTTACGAAGGGCTGCGGTTCGAAGTGTGGACCCCCCCCCGGCTGCCATTCATTCATTGGCACGGGTCGCGTCACACCTTGAATTAAGGCATAGATTTTACAGTACGGGTTTTGAGGTCGGTCCGTTGGCGTCCTCATTCCGGTGCTAGAGCAGAAGGCTGATAGTGCTCACCCAGTCGACGTCAGTTTAACGACCACATGTCATCAATAGACTCTCGTGGAAGCATGATATAGGAAACGTGTGAGTATTATGATAACTCACCATTTGATGACACAGCTGTTGTTAGTTGCCTCTTACGACATGGAAACAGAAACCCAGTGGACCAATTCTTTGATGAAATACCCCAAGAGATTTCAGCCGCCGGATACCACACGGCATATCATACATCTTCAATACATGTTTTCCGAAAGTTTGCCACCCATTGTACCCAAAATCAACCATCCGAGTATACTATCTTGTTCTCAAACTCGCTAAACGTCAGATAATCTGTCCATTCCCTTAAAACGTGCTAGGGTTCAGTTGTGTCATAAACTTTAAAAATCTGTTATGCACCAAAAGTCACAACAAGCAACTCCCGGCAAACATATGTGGCGTGAACTTTGACCAAGTGCAAGGGACTTTCCCGTTAGAATAGGAGCCAGGATTCAGAAATGTGCAGCAGCACAAGCACTATAAGCAGTCATGCATGCAATGATCTCGGAAAGCCATGGCAGAGCGCTTCGCACGTCGTAGTAATTAAAGTATATTAAAACAACACAAAACTTGCCAAAATGTACCCTCCTTCCTCTTTCTCTTTCCCTGTTTCAGTTGCGCTTTGCCTTCTGTGACGTTGGTAGTTGGTTGGGTCTTTCCCTTTAGTTTTTTCAGCACAGTAAACTGCTGGTAGTCCGAGCTCAGCATGAGGTAATAGAAGGGACACTATTTTTGTTATTTATTAGAGCTCGTTGTGAGCTCGTTCGAAAAGGATTATTTTAAAGAAAATTTGTGAACCTAATCTGATATATTGAATTAGTTATATTTAAACATAGCCACAATCATCAATTTCATTTACCAACAAAAATGGCCCGCTCCGATTTTTTTTAAATTTGCGACAACAATTTCCATTGTTTTTCATTTCCATATAAACTTTTAATAGAAATTACAAATATTACTCTTACCTTGCTTTTGGTGTACTGCTCAACTCGGGAATACAGTCGGAGTTGAGGAAGGTGTTACAGTTTACACTAGCTGGCTTCGAACTTTTTGTTGTGCAGTGATTTATGCAGTTAATTTCAGCTTAGACGGTTCGAGACGGCTCACTGCTTTGCATAGGAAGAGCGATTTCCCAAAGGTGATTTCGAAATCGCATAGTTGATCAAATCTATCTCAGCTAAAAGAATTTTCCAACTAAAAACAAAATTGTTCATCGCTAATGTGTGTACGTACTAGTGATGGTTCTAGATAAATATTTTCCGTACATCGTATGCTGAGGCTGTGGCGAGTAGCAGCTGGGAAGGAAAACTTTGCTGTTCTTACTGTAACTTTTTTCCGTGTCCACTTTATCATCGGTTGCATCGATTGGATGCCTGCCCTGTAAACTTTCCAATAAGTACAACAAAGGAGCTGAAAAGGAAGAAGACAAAGGTTGAAAATAATTAATTAATCTGTAACGGAAATCTACGAACACGCTGCAAGTGTTGGATACGTGGTGTTTGAAAAGATTGGTGGTTTAAAGGGTGTGGCAAAATGAGATTACTTGCACCAGCTTGCTTAGATGGACTGACCCATTTGAGAAACAGGAGAAAAGAAAGCAATTTCACTCGAATTGGCTGAATCGCCGTCTTCTAATTAGGTAGGTACACTTTATTTGAGAAGGGTTTTTTCTTTGCAAACAACTTACGGGTTTGCTAGACGCGCGAAAAATATATAATTTATTTATTCCTATACTATAAATAGAATGACAAAACGTTAAAAAAAGTTGGAGCCTTATGACCCATTTTTGCACTGATGAAAAATGATCTTATTTTATCTTATTTTAAATCTTATTTTTAATCGAAATTTCTCGTGGAGATTATGATGATCTTTAATTCTTTGGTGGCAGTGGATGCTTTTAAAGCTCAAGTTACTCTCACAGAGCTTGTCTGAGAATGGAAACCTTGCTTCACATTCGTTCGTTTCATATAAAAACCTGCTATATCCAAGAATATCAATCATTTTATTTGCTAATCCTTGTGATTAGCACATCCTTTTGTCATCAAATCACACAAGAAACACTGGCAATCAACCAGAACCTGTTTTGGAAAAAAAAACTGCATTTTCCTTAATAAATGTGTTAATTTTTTAGAAGAAATCCAAAAGGTGATCAGTTTTTACATTTCTAACAAAAGAAAAACTTTGAAAACTTTTTCCGAGGCCCGGAGGGTCGAGTCTCATATACCAATCGGCTCAACTCGACAAATAGAGACACTATCTGTATGTCTGTGTGTGTGGGTATGAATATATGTGCACTAATGTCATGTAATTATCTTAGCAATTGATGAACCGATTTTAGTGAAACTAGTTTCAAATGAAAGGCCTAACGTGACAATTTGACACCAATATTTTTGTTTTTAGATATGTTGTTTGCTTTCTGAGATATGGGTGACTTTGTCGAAACACAACATATTTTAAGCAAATAACTTTCAAAATCTTTGAAAACTTAGTGTTGGCGCCCTCTATGCGGTCACAGGCAGAAATAATTTTTTTAACCAAAACATAACTCGTATCGTGTACTATAATTCTTCTGAACATACTATCAATGGTAGTCTATTTGTTTATTTGTTTATTTTGTTTAATACATCAACAGGCATATCAAAGCCCCAATGATGTTGGCTTAAATACTAATCTTATTTCTAATCATTAAGTCGCACATAAAAACAATAATTATACAATAATTACAAACAAAGAATAAAAAGGTCATGTGTTGTTAACGAAATGAATAAACAATCTGCTGATGCTACCTGGTTGAAAATTCGTTGCAGACCAGTAATGGCTCCATACATACTATCATTTGTGCGTCGGAATGGCAACCGGAACATATTGTTGTTACGTAGTGCTCGAGGTGCGACGTTTATGTTGATTTGTTCCAAAATAGCTCGGGCATCTATACGGCCTTGCAGAGTGTCAGCTATGAACAAAGCTCTTGCGGTATTCCTTCGAACATGTAGGGGCTCTAGTTGAATCAGCTGACATCGGTTTTCATAGCTAGGTAGTCGGACAGGATCTCTCCACGGCAATCTACGGAGTGCGAAACGTAAAAAGCGTTGCTGCACACTTTCAATTCTTTCAACGCCATTATTATAGTTCGGGCTCCACACTTCAGGGCAATATTCTAGAATTGATCGGGATAAAGAACAGTACAGCGATTTGAGACAATAAACATCCGTAAAGCTTTTGGCTATCCTGAATATGCATCCCAGTGCTCGAGACGCTTTACCTACTGCATAGGATACGTGTTGTTTAAACGTAAGTTGAGAATCTAGAATCACTCCCAGATCCTTCACGTGACTGACACGTTCGATTTCTGTCTCTAGTAGACGGTTGTTAAAATAAATCGAATCCTTCTTCCGTGAAAAAGATATTACCGAACACTTCCTCGGGTTTACATACATGCAGTTCGTATTGCACCAATCAGCAAAGACTAGAAGCTGCTGTTGGAGAACTCTGCAATCTTCAATTGAACGAATTAGGCGAAAAATCTTGAGGTCATCTGCGAAGGATAATCGTGGAGTCTTAAAAATTAGATGTACATCATTGAAGTATATCAGAAACATCAACGGTCTCAAGTAGCTTCCTTGGGGTATTCCAGATGTAGAAGAGAATGGAGGGGCCTGGCATTCTCCTATGACAACCGCTATCTCTCGGTCAGTGAGGTAGGATCGAAACCATTGCAAAATACTACCATTAATTCCAAATCTCTCCATTTTTGCTATTGCGGTATCGTGGTTTATCTTGTCAAAAGCGGCAGATAAGTCGGTGTAAACAACGTCGGTTTGAGCGCGATGTTCCATACTCTCTGTTATGAAGGATGTTAAACATAATAGGTTAGACGCAGTTGAACGTCCAGACGTGAAGCCGTGTTGATCGTCAGTTAGGTACTGCTTACAGTGAGCCTGAAAAAGTTCCATAATCACAAGCTCGAACAACTTCGAGACAGCGCTCAATGAAGTTATTCCACGGTAGTTATTGACGTGTCGTTTATTTCCCTTTTTATGTACTGGGAACATGTTCGCTGATTTCCAGCAAGATGGAAAAATACCTCTGTCAATAGATGTTCGAGAGATGTGAAGAAGCGGATTAACCAAAACTTCAATGTGCCTTACCAGAAAAGCGGAGGGGAACCCGTCGAGTCCCGGATTGAAGGATGACTTAAGTCGAGAGGAAGCTCTGGTAATTATCGTTGCGTTGACATCGATAGCACTCAGAGTTTGACCCACAAGTGGAGCTCTGCTATCAGCGAGTTTGATTTGCTCAATAGTTAATTCCTCATCTGTGAACACGTTCGCGAATTTTTTCGAAAAAAGTGCACATATATCTCGTGATGTGGAAGCTGTGTTACCATTGAAAGTCATAGACGACGGCAGTCCAGATTCATTGTGCTGCTCGTTCATATATTTCCAGAAACGTTTAGAATGCGACTTGAGATTACGCTGAATATTTTGCTGATATCGATAGAAACAGTATTGACTGGCTCGTTTGTACGCATGGTTGAGACTGACGTAATAGTCTCTGAGTGATATTGCACGATACTTGGTAAACCTCCGCAGGGCAGCTCTCTTAATAGACTTCAAGCGTCGCAATGTACTCGTTTGCCATGGAGGGCCGGTTTGTCGGCGGTTAACTTTCTTCGGAACGTACCTGTCAATAACGTACGCCAGAACATGGGAAAAAGTTTGAACAGCGGATTCGACATCTTCGAGGTCCAAAATATTTTCCCAATCGATGGCGGAAAAAGGTCTGCGATACTACGATGGCTGGCTTTACGGAAATCGTAGGTGACAGAAAGTGGTGCAATATCGAAATCATGCCCCACAGTGTTATCAATCGTTGCGATCAATGGAGGATGATGCATCACTGGTTTTACAAGAGGAGAAGGCGCCATCACTATTGATGTGGCGGAAACCTGATCGCTGGCAAAACAAAGATCGAGATGATGACTATTATCATTTGCAATAGAATTGATTTGTAGTAACGTGGCTGAGCTATAGCTGTAAAGTAGCCTCACTGCAGCTGGGTGGAGTACGGAATGGTCCGAATCCGGATAAAGGAATCCGTTGCGGGAAGACTTCCATGAAATGCAATGAAGATTAAAATCTCCTAGTACCATGATCTCATCAACTGCGTTCGCGTCTTCGAGGATAGTAAAATGTGAGTTGCAGTGTGCTTCAACATATTCGATATCACGAGCGCGGTCGGATGGAACATACAATGCACACAAGTATAACTTACGGTCGCCAAGCTCGATAATCGTCCAAACCTGCTCTAGGAAAGCCCAAGAAATATTCTCGACAGTTTTTGCCTTCAAACTGGTATTAACCGCTACTAATACGCCGCCTCCGGTGGATTTTCGGCTATTGCTAGAGCTCCGGTCGCAACGAAACACTTCGTATCCAGTACCGAACACCAGACGGGAAAGCGTGTCATCGTTCAACCTCGTTTCGACGAAGACAATGATGTCAAAATTCTTATCGAATATTGCAAGGCGGTATCGCTCGACGATTGAGTTGATTCCACCAACATTTTGGTAGTATAACAGCAGCTTATCCCGTCGTTGACCAAGGCTGGAAATCGAAGAGCTTTGAGGCATGGAAGAGCTCACAGATGCATTGTACTTGCCTGAGGTAGGTTTACGGAAGACCCCTCGTCCCAACTCCACCACAGGACCGGGACGGCTGCTGGTCGCTGTCAGGAATGGCTCGACTGTGATGGGGGGGGGGGGACTAAGGGCTTCCTCACGACTGGCCGCAAGTGTGCGTCCCGGTGACTGAAGAGACGAGATGATGTGGGATGTATGCAACATAGCTGGACTAGGTACCTCATGTAGACAGCAGCGGTTCGCTGGCAGGAGGAGCGGCATCTGGTGCTGATACGACGCAATTAACGGAGAACTGGAATCGGGGAACATTTCAGCGCATGAATTATTCTGAATGGATGGGTACTTGCCGCAGTAGGAAGTTTGGAAGACCCTTTCCCTACTCCCGCACACAGGACCGGGACGACTGGTGAACGTTGGCTGCAGTAGCTGGACTGTGACGGGGGGATCGAGGGCTTCCATAGTACAAGCTGCGGTGCATCCCGGTATCCCATTAACGAAATCTATCCTGCTTAGGCTGGTCGATATTGAATTCACGAACGAATACTCCAGTGGGCCAAGTGGACGCTTTGAGTGCAGTATCCTTCAGCTAACTCGGAAGCTCCAACTCGGAACGAGACGAAATTGAGTTTTATGAGATCCGTGTCTTTTTTTACCAACAAACTTGCTTTGGGTGTGTCGCTTATACCGAGTCATTCTTGGGTCATAGCAACAATCTCCTCCACTGTATAGTTCGGGTCGAGGCGACTCAGACAGACCCAGAACTGATCGCGTTCATCAGAAACTGTTCTGATTTCTCGCTGAATGGCTCTAGTACCACAGACACTGGCTGCAGTGGCGCGAAATTTTGCATCATTCTCACGACTTCGTTTTCGAGTGGGCAGGTCCCCCGGAAGTCGCTTCACAAACAGCCCCCTTTGATTTAAAGAGCCAGAATTAGCCGGAAAGTGAGTCTCAATGCGGCTCGAAAGATTTGAGACGACCGCGTTTAGATTGTCTACTGCTTCACATAACTTGTTTGTGTCCACGATAGGAGCAGCGGAATCGGGTTGCTGCACCCATGTGTTGAAACAGCAACTACAGATTATTATTGAAGCTAGACATTAAAACTAGTGCAGATCGCTGCATACCAGGAATACAAGTGCGGTGGAAAACCGATCCGCAGCGGCCTCGGCATGCAATTCTCTCAATCCCATAGAGTTCTAGGCAAACCATTTCATACTCACCACTTGAGTGGTTTGTTTTCCTCCAGTTGTCATATGTAAAACTGTCAGCAATTTAATCATTTGAAGTAGCTCTTATAAAGTATTTATAATGGTGCTAAAATGCTCTTTGTCGCTGTAAAAGTCATTACGAAGACGTACAATGCCGGTTTGTCAGGTACCATCCTGAAAATAATCAAACTGAAAAGTTATTTTCGATTTGTTTTTCTCCACCTATGACAGGTGGAGGAAAACAAATCGTCGAACACACTAATACAGCTACAGATTGTCAAGTACTCTATTAACGGGAGAATCGCATGACTTGCAACTCATACTCAAGGTTGACTTCAACCCGCCCTATGTCCTACTTTTTCGATCTCGTTTCGCTATGCGCCAAATTGGAATGTAAGGAACACTTTCCGCTGTTCACGTGCAGGTGGCGAAATGAGCGTGTACAATTTTTGTGGGGAATTACACATTAGTCACGGGAATGTAAACAATGTCGCAAATTGAGCAAAATTATTGCACAAAATACTCAATTCCTTGCGAAAATTTTGCAAAACAAACACAACACCGTACAGGAGACAACTTCGGGGAGCAATTATTTTCGATTTCAACGGAAGTAAGATAAGTATTTCACACAATTAAAAACACTTTTAGGCACAGAAGACTGACAAGTGCAGTACGTCAGTGCACCAAACAAGACGAAAAAAAAGTCACAATTAAAACACACGTTTCGTTTGAGTTCTCCGTGTTGTACAAGTAAATTATTTATGCATTGGATAGATATTTGATCTGACTATATTTTTGCCATCCTGATCATTTGAACCGTTTCTTTTTAATAGTATTGGTTTGTATAGGAAGCAATTATCCATATTTCCTGAACGAAAATTCCCATCGGAACAATATGCAAGCTATAAGGATGACCGGAAAGATACTTTATTGAAAATCAACTGAATGCACGGCTTTTATGGTATCGACCAAAACATAATCACCAATATAGCCCAGGCACTTCACACTATTGACTTCAACGCAAATGAAAACTTTGAAATATCTATCTGTCTCATTCGCGGATCGCATTCTTCCTCTGTCGCTCTCTCTTTAAGGGGCTTGAAAGCACATGTGACGATGTCTCACTTTACTATTTCGAATCGCGCGTATTTACGTATTCTATAAAATGGGGTAATCTTTTTTCGGGAATATGACCAAAAAGACAATTTTGAATTTAAAAACAAATTGAACGTTCCAAGTTCCTGATAACTAATTAAGGTCCACCAATAAAGAGGAAACACCAGATAATCTTAAACGGCGCCTTCAGGAAAAGAAGAACGAAAACGAAATGGTGAAATCAAAAAAGAATGGAAGCCCTAAAAAGATCATTGTATATTAATTAGCTATTTTTCAGACAAAGGGACTTTCAAAAGCAATTCATCACTTTCTGATACAATGGTTCTCACATTCGTACAATCCGATTTATTCATTTAATTTATTTAAAAATTGTTTTTAATTACACTCTAAAAAGTATTTTTTTCAGTTTCTTCATTTCATGGATTTCATTCGTTTTGTTTATTTCATTAATTTTAATTATTTGAATAATTTTAAGTATGTATATGATCATTGCATTTTAATTATTTATTTCATTTAGTATTATTTTTATTAATTATGTTCATTGAAATTCATTTTATTTATTTTATTCGATTAATTCTTTAGATTCACTCTAACCAGTTTATTTGATTCGTGCATTTTATTCATATCATTCATTTAATGTATTTTATTTACTGTTTTCATTCTATTTGTTTTTGTCCAGTTCATATATTTTAATCAGTTTCTTCATTTTAATATCTATATTTTCAGTTTTATTTCCTTCCATGTAAATGATTTATTTGACACAATTTATTCTTTGTAATAATTTACAACTTTTTACCAACTATTTATTTTTAATTTTTATCATTTCAGAACAAAACTGTTCTGCACATTTTATTCTTCTTTTTGTTCATTTTATCAATTCTTTCCGTTTTGTTTATTGGCTTCGTTTGTTTTATTTATTCATTTTATTAAATTCATAAATTTTTCTTTCATTACTTTATTCATTTCATTCATTCCAATCATTTTATTCTTTTTATCCATTTCATTCATTTGATTCATTGTATTGTATTCACTGGATTCATTAAACTCATTCGATTCATTTGATTCATTTTTTTATTTTTCTTTAATTTTATTCTTTTTATGATAAGTCCACTTGAATTTTTTTATTTTGTGTCAATTTAATTTTTTCTATTATTTTATAACTATTTTTAAACTAGCTATTTTTAATTTTTCCTAATCTTTAATTTAATGAGCTAATCTAATTTTATTTAAGTATTTTAATAATTTGATTTATATTAATCATTCTATTCATTTTATGAGTTTGAAAACGTTTTTTGCTTAATTTTTTTTTTATTACGCTCGTTCTATTGATTTTCTCTTATTGATTCAGTTTATTCGAGGTTCTATTAATGCAAAAAGCCGGGAAATACTGTTCCATTTTTTGTACCGAATTACAGATACTGCATAAAAATATCAATCGGTATTTTCGGTACCATGCAAAACTTTTAATAAATTTGTTTTTATTTGATGTATCTAATGTATTTTAAGAATATTTTAATATTTTTTCAAATAATATGAGCAAAAATAAATTTGAAATTATGTGGTAGTTTATGAAACCACTAACCAACATTCTACTAAACGCTTTATTATTAGACACAAACTTTTGTTTTATAGCCATTAATTTAATTCATAGTTCATGTGGACAAGACACGACTACGGTTACGTTGGAAATATAGCATGTCTAGTGAACACCATGCGCAAATCTCAGATTTCTAGATTATCAATAATTTCCAGATTATCTGAAATATTCCTGAAGATTGTTGTTTGATTTTACCATCACAAATAGAAGATCGATATGCGACTTTAAACCATGTCACATCCATTGTTTTTCTTCAATATTTTCGAAAGTTTTAGAGTTGTAGAATTTCGTATTTTCGATTTTGAGTCATGCTTTTTTCCATTTTAATGGGATGTAAAAAGTGATAATAATATCTTAAGCCTAAACGCAGTCCCCTGGACCAGCATTGAATTTTATGTTACATGCCTAAAAAAACCATATGTCCGTCTTAAACATACGTGTTTCACTTCGTATAAACTTGCGTGTATACGAAGTGAAAAGGCTGAAATCAGTAGGTCACTAGATGAGCCAATGGCAAAGTCCTTCTAAATAAGGCCCTAGCACGGCGTACATATACTGGGCTAGCTCATTGGAGTGTAAACATTATACTAGCGGGCGTCATCGAAATCGTTAGCGAAAACAATTAGGTGGAATTCATATTTCTATTGTTCCTTCCTAATGCGTGATCGGCACCTGGTAGATCACGTCTGCTGGGAAGAAAAAATTAGGGTTAGATATGTTTTCTATGGTATGTAGTCAAACTTCCTTTTTTCGTTAATAATCACCTAGATGCGCTGATTATTCACTGTGTCTTGCTTTATTATGACATAACCTACGTAAATAACTCGATGAACATTATTATTTTTTAGTGTAAAACTGAAATATTGTAAATTTATAGCGTTCGGAAAAACTGTTTGTTTATTTCAACGATTTTTCTGACATCGCAGAAAACTGACATTCGCGGAATAGCAAGCCTGATTTATAAGAGCCGTGGGCCCTAGCAAGCGTCAAAATTGTTAGTGATGGTGAACAGAGACAGCCTACAAAACGTGGTAATGATGCCGTAGACGCTACCAACTTTCGCAGAAACTATCCCAAATTCGAGCACAGCGGCTGTTTTCGTTTTGACGGATGCTAGGATCAAGGTGCTTCGAGTTCTAAGGTGATTCATCCTTGGCAGTAACTAGGTGAGGAGTAAGGTAAACCTGTAGCAAGCTGCAGGGAAGAAAACTGATAGCGAACAACTTTGTTTGCATACTGAACTCCAAGCAAACATACAAGGGGTTGCAGTAAACAATGTTGTTAGCTGTCGTTTCTAGAATCAACATGGCTGATCGGCGATTTCGAGTATCGTATCATCTGAGAATAAAAGCTCCTTGGCCAGGATACTTCCTATACATATAAGGACCTTGAACAAAAATCAGCGTCAAATCTTCACTCGTGAATGTTTGTCGCATAGCCTCGCAAAACTCTCAAAGGATTTTTGATGTATGAATAAAACATAATACCTATTTTTACTGCATTTTTTTATTGGCAGAGCGCGTTACAGGAGGTTTTGTGATACCCTACATGGAATTTGATCTACGAAAGTTAGATACACGATACATGACGCGAATAGCAGAAATGCAAAATAGCTCGATACGTGTCAATTTCATTTTTGAATACTAATTGAGCGACCGAAAATAAAAGCCGCAAGGATAGAACATGCTCCGCAAAATCCGTTTCAAATATATTAGAATATAAAAAACGGATATAAACTTCAAGCATAAAAATCGGACTTGGACTTTCTTTTGTAAGAGTCGGATAAAGAAAACCTTCAGGAAAACAATCGGAAAAAATATATCCGATTCTTACAAAGTTTTCGTTAACCGACTTTTAATCTTGAACATCAAGATATACGGATGCTCCTACAAGAGATTTATTTATTTTTAACCGATTTTTATACTGGAGGTTCATCCTTGCCGAGTTTTACGGGTGAGAACTTTTTAAGCGACTCTTATGCTGAAGAATTTCTATCCGATTTTTATGCTTGAAGTTTATTTCCGATTTTTATATCCTAATATGCTTGAAACGGGTTTTGCGAAGCATGTTCTATCCTTGCGACTTTTATTTTCGGTCGCTCAATTCAAATTTAATTTTCCTGCGAGTTTTCGTTTACATTTTTATAATAGGCATCGAAATTGTCCTCCTTGTTTAGAATATATTCACCACGTCTATGAAACGGTTATTATGTATGTTCTCAGT
This sequence comes from Topomyia yanbarensis, assembly GCF_030247195.1. Classification (NCBI taxonomy): domain Eukaryota; kingdom Metazoa; phylum Arthropoda; class Insecta; order Diptera; family Culicidae; genus Topomyia; species Topomyia yanbarensis. The sequence goes on along the minus strand of NC_080671.1, from coordinate 191,088,300 downwards.
CTCACGATATAAATTAAACCAACTATAATGCGTGAATCTTTTGTTGTTTCGTAAAAATTAAACATCAAACAGTTCTTAAGTTTGTCTGTCGTTCACGTCTAGGCTAAACCATTACCAGTTTCTACAAAGGTAAGTTTTATAGCATATATCACGAGATAGGAACACCCCGAACATGCGCAGTTGTGTTCCTGTGGAATCGATTTGTGTCCTGGGAACGTGCCCGTCGGTGTAATCAGAATAGGACGAGCAACATTTCGTATGAAAGCTTTTATGGTGATACTTGTAGCCCAATACATGACGCGTGTAGTAGAGTGCAAACCTTGATGGTACATTTTCATTATCGAGATACATGCTAGCGACGTTAGAAAATGATGCGGCGTGACGTCAATTATTGCAATGATTCCAGTTTCGTACAAGGTTTCGCTCTAGGAATATGTGAGAAAATAAACCCATGGAGTTACATTTCTTTGACTTTAGAACACAAATGAGACAATTTCACATAATTAAGTTCGCGTAACGAACAAAGTGATTAGTCGCCTGAACTAGAAAGGACTGTCCCAGACCAGGTAGCATTTCTAGTTTTACAGCACACTATAAGTGCAATCTAAGTTTTAAGGAAGGCTCTTGAAGCCATAAAACCGTAATTGCTACTAGGGAGATGTAATAGATTTGCGTGCATGATTAGACGTCCCGGGTAGTGGCCCATATTTTGCAATTTTGCCGCTGCTTCCGAATTAGCACAAATTGCAAAGTACTCATTCCACCGCTAGCGGACAACGTTTGCACGCCTGATGCAAGTGTTAACAGCTCGCTGTTCAAAAAATCCTATGATGTTTGCTTAAACCTAATGGAATATTTTTCCACGACTGTCTATCACTCTTTGAAGCAAAAACGTAGCATTCGGGTCAACAGAGCAAAATACAGATCGGAACAAATAAAAATAAAATAAAATAAAAAACAAATGTGTAAAAGTGTGAGTAGGGCACATTTTTACACATTTGTTTTTTATTTTATTTTTATTTTTATTTGTTCCGATTTTCGGTAGATACCGTACAGATTATATAAATATAACATACTATCTAACTTTTAAATTAATTAAGATTGCTAATAGCTGACTTATAACTAGATTTGGTGTCATCAAAATCAAACAAATGAGAGATTTTGTTGACTTTATAACAGCATCTATCCACATGATTGTTTTGACCATTAACAGTACGGTGTCTAGGAATCCACAAAAGAGGAATTCAAAAAACAGCACGGGGAAGTACGAACACATTAATTCTTGCAAGAATATCTGGGCAGTGAATATTACTAGACAATATATCGAATATAGACATTCTTTGCAAAATTGTGCGGCGGAACTCTAGCGTCGGTAACTCAAGCAGCATGCATCTATCGTCATAAGGTAGTAGATGGGCAGGATCATCTGGAAGACTTGAAGACTGCAGTTCATTTGTTCCTCTCAAAACTGATAAATTTTATGAAATAAATTGACAAACTTTTCTAAAATTTATTTTGTGTCTGATGGAGCAGCAGCACAATACAAAAATAAGCAAAACTTTGCAAGCTTTTGTAGATTCCAGTCAAAGTATGAGTTAAGCGCAGGATGGCATTTTGTTGCAGCATCCCATAGAAAAGGACCCTGTGATGCTATTAGTGGCACTATCAAGCGAATGGCAGAAAGAGCTAGTCCTGCTCACGACTATGGAAATACCAAAACAACTCCCCGAGAGTTATATAACTGGGCAGTTGAACAAACTGATAAAAATATCACAAAATTTATTTTCTGCCACATATTCACTGAACAGTACAACAAAATGTCAAAAGAACTCGAAAAGCTGTATAATAACGCCAAAACAATATCTGAAACACAAAAATTCCACAGTTTTGTGCCTATTCCTGGTGGAAAAGCAGAGACGAAATGTATTCTAATTCAGAAGATGAACCAAAAATATTTTCCTTGTATAGAAATAATAGCATGCATGAAGATAGTTTTAAGACAAATGTTGTACATAAAAATAAACAAATAATTATGTAAAATTCAAATGAAAGAAATGTCAAGAAAGTTTGAATTTAAGTAAAGGAATAAAGCAATGATTTCGTTACATCAAACTTATAATATACTGGTAGTACATTTTTCAGTGAAATAATCGAGCATAAGTTTATAAAAATAAATTGTTAATTGGCGGAGCTATGGCTTTTTCCCCGAAACCCTTTTTTATTTAAGAGGTTTGCGGTGATCGCGATTGAAGACCAATAGAACATCTAAAATCCCAAAATTGAAAAAAATAGTATATGAGTATTCCTCGTACCTTAACGATTAGTTGAATAAATAATATTTTTTTCCTGCATTCGAGAACGTTTGCAGTAAAAATCGCTGTTTTAAGCTCTAAAAATTGTATTAAAAAATTCTTATCCATGAAACAAAAATTTAGGAATAAAAAAGCAACCGTTTAAGTACGAGAAAAATTAATTACTATCAATTGAAAAAAAATTTAAGAAAATTGATTGAGTAGTTTTTCGGCAATAGTGGGCACGGAAAAACCATTTTTAGTAAGACGACATTTCGAGATAATCGAGTTTAAAATTTCAAATTATTATTGCTCTTGGTAGACGAAGCGCGCTTGGAAGCGCTGTAACTTTAGATCTATTTCTTGGATCTCTATAAAGTTTGGGAAAACATTCTCAAGGAGTTGTACTTTCAGATAGAGTAATAAAAAAAATTTATGAAAAATGAAAAAGTATTAAGCCCTTAATAAATGCTTGGTTGCTAAATTAGTCAATATATTCTCACAAACTGAGTTTTTTTGGATTCTGAGATGATTATGACTTTTTTTGGTTTAGTTTTCTATGCAAATACACTGAAGAAAAAAAATCAGTTTGGACAAGGAAAACTTTTTTTCAAATACCTTTTTTCCTTGAAAGTGCCCAACTTGAATTTTTGACGGTAGGTAGAGAATATAATTATCTATCTTGGGAAAAAATTTCATCCAAATCAAAAATGTTTTTTTTTGTAAATCGACTTTAAATTTTTAAAGTCGATTTTTTTCAGTGTAGGAGTCAATTAAGATTTTTTCAATATTTTTATTCGAAAATTTGACTAATTTTGTGAAAACCACTCCTACAGCATTTTTTGTAGGATTTGTCATTTTTAGACTATAGCTGTTTGAAAGAAAATTGGTAAAAAAACTTTGGCCCTTTTCAAAAGACAGTCTAGATCATTTTTGGAAAAACAAAATATGCGAAGTGGCTTTTTGTGACAAAGTCTTCATATACAGAAAGTATCATTAAAATCTGAGAGGTTGCTGCCAACTCCGAATACGATTTGGCGCGAAATTCGTCCATAGGCGATTTTATAGTTCAGATGCGAGCGTAAATATACGTAATATAACGTAAATATATAGACAATCTGGAGGACATGAGTTCGGTTCTAAATTTGTAATATTTTTTTTTGCTGCCTGTAAAGCGAGAACGTTATTATGTAGAATTGTTAGTTTCCAATAAAGTAATAAGGGAGATCAAAACCATTATTTCTGACGTGTTATTTTATTTCAGCTAATTTATGTTCTGACATTGTATTCACGATGCTACTCCAATCTTAATTCCTGGATGATACGTCCAGTTTTGGTTAAAATCAAATCGTGTTTCATGGCCGGAGACACTGCTGACGTATAGTGACAGATATTGCCCGACTTACTCAATTAACCTACACAGATAAAAAAAAATCATGTTAAATTATGCTAACTATACTGCACATAAAGGGAACGCGACCAATAGTGTCAAATTATGCGAGTGATTAGGTTTACATTGGCCACAAATCGTACTATAAATAACTTACGTATGTATTGGTGACGATACCGACATCAAACAAAAATCCGTTAAATAATACCAAGACTTGAATCGACAATCTTTGACTCACCAGTGACACCCCCTTATGGACTAGGCTAAAGCGACACATAACAACGTGACTGCAAAGTGGCGTACATAAGCTTCGCTTGAGCGTGGACGATCCAAGCGCGTTGAGTTGCGGCTCGTACGTGTAGGGGAATTGTGGGAAAAATCGACACTGTGGGTAAAACCGACACCCCACAACTTTTCCTAGAAATCAATTTTTTATTCATTTCATAATGATACATTATTATTAGTACGTTTATGTAGAGCATTTGAAGAAAAATTGGATTTACGTTGGTGCGCCGAATGTCATAAAAATAAACAAAACATACGACAGCAGCGTTCATACTCGTCTGGATGTTAAATTTCGTTGGTAGATTTTAAGGTTTTAACCGAACAAAAGCTTTTCAAATCACCACAAATTTCAGTACTTATTATTATCGGCCTTTCCTATGATCAACTGGGTGCATTGAAGATGAGTTTGAGAAATTCAATATTTTTAATTGCTTTTATTAAAAAATGTACGCTGTTGGGGTAAAACCGACACCCTTTGGTTAGGGTAAAACCGACACACTGTTAAGATGGTTGTGTTTACTTGCGATTCATTACAAAAGGCTGGGGATCTTTGTGACACTTCAATAACACTATTAGCACACTATAGTAATAGCTGAAATACACAGAAATACTTTTATTGTGTTTATTTGTGATAAGTCTCTTTAAAAATCAAAAATTGGAATTTTTGCTTATCTGATTCTATCGAAGCTTTTGCTATTTCTGCAAAAAGGTCATCAAACCGAATTTCTAGTGTTCTTTTGGTTTGTCATAGACGAACTTTATCACAATGAGACAATGATATTATGTATACCCCAATAGATCGTTGATGATCAGAGTCCGAAAAATCAAATCTGAAAAAGATAGTTTTACTAAGAAATGTGTGTGTCACTTATAAGTGAATGAATCAAATTAGCAGAACGTAGAACGCTTGCAAATCTTCTCTTACGAAATAAAATGACACTGGAGGTTGCAATGATGTGCGCAAGGATTATTTGGAAATACTCATATCAATAAATAATCCTATAGCATAAAATACTCTTATTTATAGTACTACGCTTTCGAACTTTCTTCCCCTCACTACATGATGAAGCAATAAAAAGCAAATATTTGCATCATACATACGCACACTTTATTAATCACGCATATATCTAATTTTTAATAAAGATAAAGATTTTAATACAGTGGAAAATAAATTAAAGGGGGTGTCGATCTTACCCCTATAGGGTGTCGGTTTTACCCGCAGTGCATACAAAAAGTCACTTTGTTTTCCAAGTTTTACAACCAATAATTTTTAATGAAATTAATTTTTCGAAGCGCTGAAAAAATTTGGCCTTGTTAAGAATTTTCTGAAGAAGAATTGTGCATTAAAATTATAATTTTATTGGTTTGGTGGCAACTTAGAAAAAGTGTTAAGCTTAAGGTGTCGGTTTTAACCATAATTCCCCTATGTGTATGACGCAGTTAGTTTTTCTCTCTGCTCAACACCGTTTCGTATAAAATCGTGTAAAAATAAGATATTTTACCTGAAAGTTGAATGTATAGCGCGCAGGTCTCGAGCAGAATAATGTAAATTTCCATAGGAACATACAGATTTGCATGATTTTCATGTGCATGATATATAGTGGAAATTTATTCGTGAAACATAATTATACGAATGCAAACTTAACATCTTTTCTAAAAAAGTCAGAACATTTGTACTACAAAAAATATTGAAAAATCTCACTTTTAGGAGGATTAATCACTAAAGTCCTAGCATTGACCTTGCTATTTTGATAAGTATACCGAAAACACTATTGACTAAATGAGGACGGGCATAGCGTAGTTGCTAAATCGATTGACTAGTGCGCAGCTCACCTGGGTTCGATTCTCAACCCCCGCACATAGGGTTATAGATTTTTCCAAAAGAGATTTCTCTATTCTGAAAAGAGGTGAATGACCTTAAGGTTGAAACATCTATAATAAAAAAAAACTATTGGCAAAAACTCAGCCGTTTCAATCTATACAACTAATCACTATTTCAAAGACAATATTTTTCAAAAACTGCCGAATTACTTCGAAAATACACGCCATTTTAGTAATATAGAAAGTTGTCTATTTTGATAATTTAAACCTTTTGACGGAGTATACCAAACTTGTCAGGATGATATTTAAAAAGTTATATAAAAATTGTTTTTCGAGGGGTCGTTCACAACTAACAAGCAATGATGAAGACTTTGTGTCTACAACAAAGTTGTTGTCAAAAACTTGCTCTACAATTTTACTGGAGATATAATCTTAATATATGTATTTGCAAGAAAGTTTATAAATAAACTTTTAGGAAGATTAATTATTAAAATAACAAGACCATATGAAAGAGCCTACAAATTCCTCCGGAAATGTCATTGACTCAAATTAATCGATTTAGGCGTATTTAATAAATCGTATGAATTCGACGAAAAGAACACTGTGTATTGGTGTTATTGTAATAATCCGAATTAGTGGGGACATTTTTTTAGCATTGAAACAAACTTTACGAGAATATTTGAAACTGGGATAGTTCAATACTGTCAATAGTTGATGAATATAATACGGTGCTGGGCGAGCTGAGGAATGGAATTGCACTCAATACTACAAAAGTCTATTCAATACCTCGATGAAGGCGCTTTTCCACTACACGTATTTCCAGAACGCTAGTAAACACAAATTCACACAAAAAACACGTTTGTTAATCCCGAATGAACCACGGAACCGTGATAACGTTTTCGAATGCACCAAAGATATTGACCCGGAAAACGCTATACCGTTGGCCGCAGTTAAAAAGGATAAGCAGTTTTGGCTGCTCTTGTCTGGTTTCAAGCCTCAAACGACCGACGGTGCATCAAATCAAAAAGCTGATGAGAGACAATGCGAAAACTGACAAAGCTGTGTACGTTGTAAAACTAGTACCTAAAGGCAAAACGCTTGATGAACTTTCGTTTGCCACGTTCAAAGCTGGCATAGATTTGCAGCTGGAGGATTTTACCCTATCGAAGTCGTCATAGCAAAAGGGTATTATTTTCCGTTCGTTTCATTTTCAGTCAAATGCGTGCAACTTCTTTCACTTCTTGCCCACACCGGCAGGAAAAGAATCGCCTCCGTCCGTTAATCGCCTTTCAACTATGAACGAAAGAGCTCCAAATTGTGGACCATTCGTAAATTACGTAAAACTTTTATGGGGGGAAGCGGTTCGACAAATTTCGACATATTGTGACATATGGGGGAGAAGGAGTAAGCTAGCGCGTTACGTAACATTTTTTTCTGAGAATTTATTACATAATAGGGGAGGGGATGTAAAGCAATTTACGACAATTTGTTATATGGGGGAAGGGGAGTCAATTTTGGAAAATTTTGCCTTACATAATTTATGAGTAGTCCCCAAACAGCTATCATATAGTTTCGTTTTATTACCAAAGCGTTGGTGGACTCCGTACAAAAACCAACACACCATTATTAACCCATCCTCAATGCAACTGTGACGTCATTGCCTTCATAGAAACTTTATTGAGTGACAACATCTCTGATTGCGAGCTTTCCGGCTCAATTTTGTTATTCTGAAGAGGAAAATCCGCTTGCAAAATAATTTCAAGCAAATGTCGATGATATTGTGTTGAGGCGGTATAGATTTGTGCCGAATTCATGTAGCTCAAACAAGACATGAATTATGTTATCTAAGCGTCTGATATATGATAAATGAGCATAATTTAATAGAAACCGCCATTGCATTAAATAAAATAATGAAAGACCCGCCCGGCAGCCTGAGTTCACCGCTACATAAAACGTTGCCAGCTCTCAGTATCATCAACTTTCAACAGTTCAAACACAAACCAAACGAATTGAACGGAACCTGACTGCGCGTAGCAAAGGGGGGTTACCCTTTTCAACGCACTCGGCGGCTGTATGGTATCTTCGTGTGTGGCTGTTTATAAACTAGAGAATCCACTGCAGTGCTAGGGTCAGTTTTGCATAGATTGCCTTACTGTCCCTGGCTCATTGAACCACCAGGGCCATCCGGTTTGGTTGGACGGTTGGTTGGCACATCACCGCCAGAGCCAAATGGAGAACGGATGCGATCTATTAGCGACTAATTCAACATGGAAAGGAGATCCTTTCCCGGCGAAAATAGACCTTTCTGAGCGCTTGTCTCTAATTGGGATGTCGGTGATGTTGTTCGAAAAACAAAAAAAAACTATTCAGCATGTGCACTACTAGGTTTTCGTAGATACCCTTTACAACAGTGTATAGAAAACAGGTTTCTAAAACATAATTTTAAGAGAACAGCTGACTTGTGAAACAATTTGAACATCACAACATTACCGATGCATGCGGAAAGCATATGCATTCGAACGCCATTTACATTGGGAGTGCCATTATATGCGTTTGGGAGTATAAATTGTGGCCATTAATAGTCTAAATCTGGACCGGATTCCCGATGAATCGATGACCTCCTGGAAATATGCCATTATTTCCGCTTAGAATGTACACAAATAGCCATTGTGAGGCTACTGTATGGAAACAAAGTATATAGGTAGCGAATGTTGAATACGATTTTCGTGGAACGTGGGAGCAGTTGCAGTGTTAGGATGTAGAATTTGCCGGTAGTTTGGCAAAGTTAATGATTTTCGCTGCTGTTGTTCGTATTGTGTATCAAAATACGACATTACTGCAAAAGAGATAAGAACTGTACAGAACCAAAATGTGGGGAATGGAATAGTGTAGCGGTACGCAGCCGATCTGGGTTCGATTCCTAAACCTTGGTTTATATAATCCACAACGAAAAAAAAAATCAGGCTTAGAAGTCTATTTATTAAGAGCAAACAATATACCAGGTTGTATATTTTAGCTATTCGTAAAGTTTTCTTCTTCCGCTTTATTAATTTTTTGTGGTTCCTGTTTCGATTCAACGCGAGCAGAGGGTAATTTCATCGTTTCCGCCACGTACAGCAGCAATAAACTTTGTTACCCAACATTATCCGAGCACCATAAAGATGAATGCGAAACGAAGCAGGCCACAGATGTTCAACCGCACTTGACTAATCTGCGATTGAGCCTCTCCGTCCGGGACACTGACACAGTGTGGCGGTAGAATCTGTGCTCGCTATATCCGACTGTTGGGGTTTGAGCCCTATTTCCGTCTTAATATTACCACTTTACTTATCAAGAGGGTCCTCTACTATCGAGGGCCGAAATTAAGCTATTTTTTGGGAATAAAATGCAAAGTATTTACAGAAGAGATTATAATTTTACCTCTTAAATTTTAATTTTGAAGACCCAAAAACGTCTGAGACCACGAAACGTCATTGATTATATTGACGATGAAGCGGCATGGGTCCCGCTTAAGTATATTTGTGGCCAGGTGGGTAATCGGTAATGTGAAAATTGATATTTTTCATAATCATAGTTACTTTGGTTATGCTTTACCAAAACAGATTCGTTTTATTTTGCAAACTAAGAAATTTATGCAACGATTAGCTCACTTTTAAAATTGTGGCTTTATTTTTTGACATATTAGGAACTACAAAAAAGAAACAAAATAAAATTTTGCAAATTGTACTCGATAAAGCATAGCGGTATGTTTACTGAATAATTAAAAAAAATATTGGTTTCGGTTATCGGATCTACTGAGAAAAGTTTTTTTTAATTTCGCCTCTTCGGTAAAAATCTTTTATGAAAAATTTCTAACCCTATGTGCAGGGTCGGGACTAGAACCCAAGTGCGCTGCGTACCAGAGTTAAAAATATTCAAATTCATTGAATGAAAATTGATCATATTCAGCCGAACTCATTTTCAATATTCAGTAACGCAGCTGAAAACGTCAAACGAGCAAACCGCCCATTCATCCATGCAGATTTTCATTCGTCTCCGATTATTACACGAAGCGCCGGTGCAGGAACGAATCAAACGCATCAAAGTAGTCCCTGGCACAATTTAAGGGATGATGATTGTTGTTTCATATGCTTTACCGGCATTTGAAAACATTTTCCTAGATAAATAACGAAATGAATATATTGGACGATATTCAACTGAATGAATAACATGGATATTTGAATGAATATTTTTTCTATTCACCGCGAGTCGCATCAGGTTCATTTTCAGCCGTCAACAAAGAGCTTCGATTATTTTTAACTCTGCTGCGTACAAGGCAATCGATTTACCAACTACGCTACGCCCACCACTATTAAGAAAAGTCTTAATCGGCAAATATTAACACTTCTTTCGGCAAAATGCATTTAAAGACAAATTACAGCGTAACTTGAATGTAGTAACTTACGAGTTACGCTGCTATACGGGGGTTATAGAGAAATCCTTTTTGAAGCGTATTCTGCACATAGATTGAAAGTAAAGAAGAAGAAAAAACGATTTTTAGAAACCACAAGAGTAGAGAACTCCCTTATTCCCCCTTAAACACATTGATTAGAGTTTAGAGATTCAACACACTCGATTCGAATTTCCATTTCATCAAAACCTAAATATTTCACATTTTTCACTTCAATTTTGATATTGATCTGTTTCTAAGTAATGAAGCAATGATACTGATGTAAATGTCTACTCAATTCATTGATTAAGTACCATATAACTAACAAAATGGAGCGACATTGTCGACAATAGAACCTAAATAGACAAAACACCCTAAACGTGGAAAGAGCGCGCTATTAGACATATTCTGGTACGACGTTCAGTGCGGTTGGCGGGAAATACATTACTCTTACCTCTCGGTGTACTAAATTAAGTGACAAAAGAAAGTAGTACACAAACTTTAATAAATCGAATTGGTGACAATCGGATCACAAACATAGTATTTCAGTTTTAACTTTAAAGGTTAATTTGAATATGAATTTCATAACTATGAGACCATGAATTATAAAAATATAACCCAAGTTATAACTGTTCTTATGTTACTACTATGAGGGAAGTTGTTGTATCCACGGACCACCACCTGTTCCAAAACATCGCAAAAAATACTTTTAATCCACCTAACAGTTTGATGCGACATCTCTTATAACTCTTATCACTCTCTTCGGATATCACATCGACTGAGAACATTTAAAACATGATGTTTCGGAGAGAACGAAGATAGATGCTCGTTTTAGGAAAATAATAGACAACGTAAAATGTTCGGCCAAAGCAAAACATATTTGTCCGGCATTCTTATTCATACACTCCATATAGTTTATGTTTGTGCAAAATTGTAATCGAAATGTTTTTGACCATGAAAACTTCATTTTCGTACTGTAGTGTCGAAATTGAATAAATATTTCCAATTTGATAGAAATCATTTAGTTTGGTTAATAATTCCCTTGAATGTGAGAAGTTAGTTGTTGTTTGCTCATTTTTCGACAAAATTGGAAAGAATATGATTAAAAATGCCTTGCTGAAAATGCTTGAAAATTTGAAAGTTTCCGTAATATTTCGAGGAGGGATTTGTTTTAATCTTGAAAAAAAATTAATCTTGAAAAGAATATTGAATGTTTTACTAAACGCGATTACGCGAATGATGGAGATGTTAGTTACGGAAGCTGTAAACAGCTAGGATCTTAAAAAAATCATCCGTATATTGTACGCAAATTTGTGAACGTCTCAGAGCGGCTCGTATCAAATATTGATAACGATACTTTCTCTGATTGTTTCGGTGCTATACTTATTATGTCGTTGACATTATGTGGTCATAATTTCTTCAAAAACTGATACATAGAAGATGTCATGTTAAACATTTCTGTTGCTAAAATCTTTAATTAGAAATTAGATACGATATCGCAAAACATTAACGAAAAAGTTCGTTTTTACCTTTTGGACAATACAATCTACAAATATGCAATACACACAATACAATTCAATCTACAAATGAGCATGAACATGATGACCGTACAATTCGTAGTTGCTACTCCGTGATAGATCAAAACAAGCGAAATTGCACAGAGAATCAACGAATGGGACCTGGGAGTAGTAATTCATTCTCAATGAATAACTACTCCCAGGTCCCATTCGTTGAATGTTTCTAGCATGATATCGGGTACAACTCGTTCCAACAATTTGCCGTTGTTTGAACGAAGAATAATTCCGCCGTCATCGCCGAGACTGCACAAACAAATTCACGCTGCGCTGCCATCACCGGGACGCCTGTTATACCGTACTACGGAAGCCCCTGAGCGCTCCGACGCAGTCGTGCTACCAGCCAGCGATCAGCTCAGTCGTCCCGGCCCTGCGTTCGGAGGTCGTGAGGGGGTCTTCCGAACTCCCTTCTCAGGAGAGTATTTTAATTTAAATGACGATCCGCTTCCTGAAAACCTTTTGGTTTCTAGCATGCCATCGGGTACATCACGTCCCTTCAGCATGTCGGCACGATTGCCACGTGCCGCTGACGATTTACGGCTATACTACCAAAACGTCAGAGGGCTAAGGACGAAAATCGAGGACTTGTACTTGGCTGCTCTTGACGGCGACTACTATATTTATGTTCTGACGGAAACTTGACTTGATGATAGTATTACATCGATGCAGCTCTTCGGGGATTCTTATGCGGTTTATCGTGCGGATCGAAGCGCACATAATATATACATAATATTTAGTGTTCATGGTCGCGGCGTGGGAGTTTTGATCGCTGTTTCTTCCACACTAGCTTCCTGTGAATTTGGTGTGGATAGTTCATCAAGCATTGAAGTTGTTTGGACGAAGATTACTACGCAGACGAAGAACTACTTTATTGGAGCTGTTTACATTCCTCCAGAAAAGCGACTTGACTGCACTATTACGCAGCTCCATCTAGACTCTACAGAACACGCTTCTTCTCATGCAGATGCAAACGATGTGATAATAGTTCTTGGTGATTTCAACCAACCAGGACTGATGTGGGTCTCTTCTGGACGTGGATACGCTTACCCTAACCCGTTATCCTCGACAACAAATCCTGCCAGCCGCTTACTTCTGGACGGGATGGCTTTTCACGGACTAAATCAAGTAAGCACGATTTCCAACCATCAATCCCGTTTTCTTGACCTTGTGTTCGTCAGTAAAAATGCTTCGCCTGACTGTTTTGTGAGTGAAGCTTCCAGTGTGATCGTTCCTTTGGATAACTATCATCCATTGGAAATATCCATTTCCATCATTAGTTCACCACAATATGAAGAAGCTTTAGCTGTGAATCGTCGTAATTTTCGCAATTTTCGTCTTATGCTCCAGGACAAAGTGCTATGCCGTCTGCTGTTCTGAAGAAATGTTCCGATATCTTAGCGATCCCACTGACGCACCTTTTCAATGTGTCGCTTCAGCAGCAAAAATTTCCCGATGATTGGAAGTTTTCAGTTATGTTTCCGGTACACAAGAAAAATGATAAAAGTAACATCGTGAACTACCGGGGAATCACTTCGCTGAGAGTTGAGTTTTGTAATGATTCCGGAGTTTCCCAAGGTAGTACACTAGGTCCATTACTATTTTCATTGTTCGTGAATGATGCGGTCTTTGTTCTAATGCGTGGAGGGAAACTGTTTTTCGCTGATGACTTGAAGATATTTCGTGTGATAAGGAATGAAGCCGATTGCCGTGAGTTACAGTGTCTCATTGATACATTTTACAATTGGTGTCAAAGAAACATGTTGATCCTTTGTGTTACGAAATGTTTTGTCATCAGTTTTCATCGTACAAGAGACATGCTTAATTTTAACAACAACATTGCCGGAACTCAGCTGCAACGCGTTGACCATGTAGAAGATCTAGGTGTTATTTTCGATGAAAGGCTAACTTATACCAATCACCTATCAGCGACCATCGACAAAGCAAATCGACTTCTAGGTTTTATGTTCAAAATGTCTAGCGAATTCCGGGATCCTCTGTATTTCAAGGCTTTATATTGCTCACTGGTGCGCTCGCAGTTGGAATTTGCAAACATCGTCTGGTGCCCTTATCATGCAACGTGGAGTGAAAGGATTGAAGCTGTCCAGCACAAATTTATACGATATGCTTTACGTCAATTGCCTTGAAATGATCCGCTGAACCTGCCACCATATGAGAACCGTTGCAGACTATTATGATTACATACTTTGTAAGAACGTAGACATACTTCGCAGGCCATTTTCATATCAAAGCTTCTGTTGGCTGAGTATGATGTTCCCGATCTCCTTCTTCGCCCTCGGACATTACTACACATCGAAATGCGAAACACCAACTACGCTGCTAATAGTCCAATTTTAGTGATGGTTCGTCGCTTCAACGAGCTTGCCGAGCACTTTGACCTCAATTATAATTCATCACAATTTCGTCACCGTTTGCTGTTACATTAGGTTAATTATTTTTAGTTTAGTTCATTAAAACTTAGTGTCAGATGAACACAAATTTTAAATACAAATGTGCACGTTTCGAGAGTTCTATACTTTGAAATGTCAATAACGGCGTCAGCCACGTCCTTACAGTCATCGGAGAAGGAAAGGAACGTTGTTATGGAGACCGTGTATACCTCTGCATCTCCACGTTTGCCACGGGAAGGAGTTTTTGTTAGAAGGATAGCGTAAAGAGTTACACAAATCTGGATTCACCTTGATAAGTGAAACGATTTATGACCCTCTCAGAAGTGTTACCATGTGTTTATTGCTCTGGGCAGCCGGCTGCCGAGAATTTATGATAGATTTATCGTTTGTTGAATTAATTTGGCAATGATCGATTTGTAAAAAAACAACTTCAGCTCCGGAAATTACAGAAACAAAGCAATACAATATAATGAAAAGCGACTACCTTTAGTTTCTCGAGATATTTGTCGAAATAGATATGCTAATACCTACGTAATTGAAGATTTTGTAATACAAGTATTATTTGTCGTGTTTAAAATTTGGTATTTATATAGTAAAAAGAATGACAATTTTATATTGGTTTCTTTCTCCGCGAACAATTGAATAAGCAGCCGAATATTGTGTTATTATTGTTCGAGCGCGTTGTTAAGATAATTGAAGCGCATTTTATACGGAATAAAATAAGCACTACCGAAATACCTGAACCGATAATGCTAATTTTTACGCTAATTTCTAGAACAAGGTTGGAGACAATGGAAATGAAAAGAAACTAAACTGAAACTATAACTAAAAGGAACTAAAGGTGACAACCTTTTACGTTAATAATCAAATTATATTTTTATACTCATGAAGAAATATGATTAACATGAAAATCAATAATATAGTACATGCACTATTTCAAAGCATATGAAAGTACTCAATAAAATGAGAACAATTAATTTATTTGATTTAATGGGCTAAAGCCAATGAATATGACATTTTCTTCGTTTTGATATGACTGCCAAAAATTGATAACTGGTTTTCAATTCTTCTCGTGAACTGTCAATTCTCAACCCTCATACATGAATCAACAGTCATCATTTCACTCAGACAAGACCATGCATATTCCCCACTCATACTAAATGCCCAGTTTGGTTTCCTGCTGGGTCAAATAAACACTAAACAAACAATGAAATTATTTTGCTCAGTTCAAAGAAATGTCAGCTCGATTGGCATCAACCGGCGTATACGTGTTCCCTTACAATGCCATCAAATCAAAAAACACTTAAATTACATAGGCAAAATATGTGCAATTCTGAATATAATAAAATGAAGACTGCTTAATTATTTGCAATAAAATAAGATCGAAAAAATTAGTTGTATATACAAGGTAGTTAATTTTCAAAGATAGCACTATTGATGAATCACTTTATAAAATAGATGATAATGGACGCGGACGAAAATAGCTGACCACCGCCAACACAATCTACAAATATGCACATCACAAAATTTCGTTGTGTTTCAGAGAAGTCGCTAGAAAACGGTTGTGGAATTTTGAAAATTAATACTTTTACAAATGAAAGTTAACTTATCTTTTTATATATCGGAAAAAATGGAGTTTTTAGATTTCTGAGTGCGAATTATTTCTTTAAGGATACAATTCATTGGTTTACCGTTCTGTAGATTGAATGTATTTCTCTATGAGGTACACTCCATCTACAATAATATCAACCAGTTTAATAATAATTTTAAAAAGGTGCTAAAAACTTGTATTAACAAAATTGTGTTAAATATTTCTCTAAAGTGTGCATTTTCCTATAAAAGCACGTTAATTGTCATGCGTATAGTAGCAATTCCACTTCAAGATTAATATGCCAAATGCGATTTTTTTTACAATTTGTATCTCTATAAGAACATAAATTCATTATTGATATTACCATATCTGTTGATGCTACCTCTTCTAACCATATAACAGCACAAAAGCAGCAGATGGCTTGACGTCCGAATCGTCAATATTCATTCCATTATGTGTCTACTTTTTGATGTCCCGACAGAAATAAAAGCATCATATCGACACAGAGAGAAAAAATTGCAAGCAAATTTCAAGCTAAGTATTATAGGTACATCGAGATAGGGAGAATATGTCGAGATACGGAGGATTGTGCACGGCTAATCTGAAGGAACTTACGAAATAATCGAGCTGTGGCTGTGTGGAGATTGTGGCTTAATCGACCAACATTTAAACTCACTGTCATTGATAACGATTCAAATGGCATTGAATGATAAGATCATTGCATTAGGCGACTTCAATTTTCCGGGCATTAAATGGATCCACAGCTCATCTAACTATCTGTACCCAGATGATACTTACTCTTCCAAAACCTCAAATATTCTGAGACTTCTGGCCGACTATAACACTCCCGCTTTAGTTCAGTTGAACGATAATTTCAACAGCAACAATCGTTTGCTGGATCTCTGATTTTCCAGTCAAGATCTTTCCGCTTTGCTTAGAGTAGATGTTGCAGATACGCTAGTAAAAACTCGCCAGCATCCTCCACTTCAAATAAGTACCTATTCATAAGTGCTCACCAGTTATTTTAAAAACACCGCTAAAACTGTATTCTACGACTTCAAAAACGGATACTTTGCGGCAATGAATCAATTTTGCTCGAGTTTAGATTGGGACACTCCGTTATCCAATCGTGAGGGCAATACCAAAGAAGCTATGCCGTGTACCAATCTACCCACCGTGGTCCAACTCCACTTTGAAACGCTACAAATACCCTAAACGTTCCGCATTAACAAAACTAACGAAGCGACCCTCACTTCACCTTAGATCACACTACTTATACCTCAATAACCGCTATAAACGATTGAATAAGGCTCTTTACAATTTCTACAACCAACATATACAAAACAAGCTTAGAACCAATCCTAAAACCTTCTGGAATCACGTCAACGAACAGAGGAAGGAAACCGGTTTACCATCTCTTATGTCACTCGACGGGGTTCAAGCATCAACTCCGTCCGAAATATGTATCTTACTCCTCCAATGCCGTAGCGTTTTTCCTTAAGAAATCTGAACTGATAATCAATTCTCCGATGCAGCTAATGTCGTTCCTCTACGTTCTTCACTTGGCTCTCACACAACACCTTCCCTTAAACCCGCTACAGTTAGCAGAGCATTTTCTAAGCTGAAATCATCGTCCAGTATAGGGCCCGATGGAATTCCGTTTCTCGTAGTAAAAACATGCTCAGTAAGTCTCCAGCTTCCGTTATCATTGCTGTTCAATAGTTCTCTGTCGTCAGGAATGTTCCCTGACCTATGGAAAAAATCATATATTTTATCAGCGTTCAAAAATGGAAACAAAAGCGTTCAAAAATGGAAATTTCGAATTATCGCGAAATTGCTGCAAGACTACAAGTAGATGCCATATACACCGACTCCTCCGCGGCATTCGACAAAATTAACCGCCAGATGTCAGTTTCCAAATGAAGCAAACTTGGATTTAATGGCTCCTTCCTGAACTGGCTTCACTCGTACCTAACAGAACGTGAAATGGCGAATGAAAATTGGTGACTGCAAGCTCGGGAGTTCCTCGGGGTAGTCATCTCGGACCATTCCTATTTTTGCTCTATTTAAAGGGCGAACACGAAATTATTGCGAAACCGAAAATGTCATACCAATTTTCTTATAATGTTTAAAATCAAACCAAAATTTTAGGGTAGTTTTATATATATATATATATATATATATATATATATATATATATATATATATATATATATATATATATATATATATATATATATATATATATATATATATATATATATATATATATATATATATATATATATATATATATATATATATATATATATATATATATATATATATATATATATATATTTACGTAAAAAATCAAAAGAAAAGTTAATCGATGGAGCCTTGAATGTAAAATTAAACCCATTTTCGCTTGATGTCCTCCATCAAAGTGTCATCCGGTACCAGTTTCTCAGTTTTTTCCATTTTCTTAACATGTCCTTCTCGTCTTTGACTGTCTTTTTGCTCTTCCGAAGTTCCCGCTTCATCATTGCCCAGTACTGCTCCACCGGGCGCAGCTCCGGACAGTTTGGCGGATTCATGTCCTTTGGAACAAAATGGACAGAATTGGCCTCATACCACTCCAGGACACTTTTAGAATAGTGGCATGATGCCAAATCTGGCCAAAATAGCGGTGCTTCGTCGTGCTGATGCAAGAACGGCAAAAGGCGCTTCTCGAGGCACTCAGATTTGTAGATCTCGCCATTTACTGTGCCCTTTGACACGAAAGGCTCACTCCTTAGTCCGCAAGAGCAGACGGCCTGCCAAATGAGATATTTGGAGGCGAACTTCGACATTTTCTTCTTCTTAAATTTGTCGTCCACATAGAACTTGCTCTTGCCGGTGAAAAACTCCAACCCCGGAATTTGCTTAAAATTGACTTTTATATACGTTTCGTCGTCCACCACACAGCAGTCATATTTTGTCAGCATCTTCTCGTAGAGCTTCCGTGCCCTAGTTTTAGCCGTCGATTGTTGCCGCTCATCGCGGTTTGGGAAGTTCTGTACCTTGTATTTATGTAGTCTAGCTCTCTTCTTTGCATTCTGGACGTAGCTCTGCGACATGCCGATATTTTTAGCCAAATCACGGCTTGAGACGTTGGGATTTGCTTTAATCATCCGCTTCACCTTTCCCTCGGTCTTTTTGTTTTCCGGTCCCGGTTTTCTTCCAGCTCCTTTGCCGTGGTCCAACGTCAACCGCTCCTGGAACCGCTTCAACACTCTGGAGACGATTGAATTTTCCCAACTGCCGGTCAATGAGAAAGTGTGCAAAATTTGGTTGTACCCAATGGTAAAAAAGTTATGCCCTGTTGAATGTGTCGCAAAAATTTCGTGTTCGCCCTTTAAGCGTCTTAAACCATTTGGGAGGCTATTTAGATCCCAAGCTAAACTTCAAACACCACACTATTTCTAAGGCCTCTAAGCTGCTAAGCTTAAT
Source organism: Topomyia yanbarensis (assembly GCF_030247195.1). Classification (NCBI taxonomy): domain Eukaryota; kingdom Metazoa; phylum Arthropoda; class Insecta; order Diptera; family Culicidae; genus Topomyia; species Topomyia yanbarensis. The sequence continues at coordinate 191,069,040 of NC_080671.1, read as the reverse complement.
TTTTAGAGTCACCAAGAACTTTACCAACATACATTGTTAAGAAGCACTCTATTGTGCTTTAGTCCGTTCTACACTCGTATACGATAATGTAGTCTGGGCCTCTTATTACCAAACTGATATTCAACGCATCGAAGCCATTCAGCGCAAATTTGTTCCTTTCGTTTCGTTCGTAGACTCCCTCGGAAGGACCCACTGAATCTACTGAGCTGCATAGATCGCTGTAAGCTTATTGACCTCGATCTCCTATCTTTACGCCCAGATGTCTCGAAAGCAGTTTTCATTGCCGAGTTACTGCAATCTCGAATCGACTGCTATGAACCTCTGCAACTTTTGGACATCGACATTCATCGTCGTAGTTTTCAAACTCATCCTTTCTTTCGCTTTCTGGTAGCCAGAACAAATTATGGTTATCCCGAGCAAACGAAAAGCCCATAATACCCCCATGCTCATGGGGTTTGTCATGGGTGTTTGAAATGGGTTCAACCCATGAAAACACCATCACCATGGTACGGTAGATCCCATATAAAATACCATATGTTGGTGTATTTATGGGTTATTGAGACCATTTTATGGTATCTTGATGGTTGTGAATTTTGGCACAGACCATGTTTAAGGTCTTTTCAAGGGGCTATGTGAGTATTTGCTCGGGATAACGGATCTTTCGTCAGTATGTGCCGTCTTTTCAATTGCTGTTCCAACGACTTCGATTTTCATTTGTCCCGTAATGCCGTCAAGAAATCGTTTTTGAGCTCATTACCTTGTTAGTTGTAGTCTAGTGCTAGTTCATAGTTAATAAGATTGTGCTGTTAGTTTCAACTGTAGTTGAAAGTGTCGAATTGTATCATTTGGATATTTGTTATCTGTGGACATAAAAGATGAGGAGGTTTTATGACTGCTCGAGAGAGAGAGAGAGAGAGAGAGAGAGAGAGAGAGAGAGAGTTAAAACAAAATTCAGCTTTAGTGGGCTTTCCCCTGCTCACAAATAAATAAATAATAAATAATAAATAATAAATAATAAATAATAAATAATAAATAATAAATAATAAATAATAAATAATAAATAATAAATAATAAATAATAAATAATAAATAATAAATAATAAATAATGAATAATAAATAAATAAATAAATAAATAAATAAAAAATAAATAAATATATGCAAAGGTTTTCTTACTTCTGAAGACAAACTATATTCATAGTTACTGTACGTTTGTGATGGAGATTATTTTGTGCTAATCAATCCGTTTTCGAACAGAGCAATAATGTACATTCCGTCTGTAGTGCTCCAAAGTGCACTTGGTACAACAAGGACACTATATTCTCTTCGTGGCTTACGTGGCTCGACACGAAGCTCCGCTTTGACCTGGGGAGTACTTCTTGTTGTTGCCTTCTAGGGAATAGTACCGAAAACCCAACGTGTTAATTCAATTCGATGAAATACTTCAACCCTACGGATGACACACGGCAAAACTAAAAAAAATATGGCAAAAAACGTTGTTTAACGAGACATTTTGATATGTACCTTATTTACACTACAAAACTAGTTACGACCCGTTTAGTATATGTTGTGCTGCCTCATCGTTCATCTTCTCGTATTCGTTAGGGAGAATACTCTCGCTGCCTACCTCGAACCATTGATAGGTCGTCAATAGAGCTCTTCCGCAACCGACAAATAAAAGGGTTGGTGAGCCAGACACGGCACTGGCGCTAGTCCTTCTCCTTAGCGAATCAAATTTCCAATTAACAAGCCACATTGAAAATACAGTGCTTCAGTTGATTGAATGATGATCCCGAAGTTTTTAATTAAGAACATAGTAGTGAAGTGAAACAAAGTAAGGTTCATTGTAAATGCCTAATTCAACCAATCAGTAAGTTTCTTAACCCAATGGCTAAAATTTATACATTTTACATATTTCCCGGTAACATGCAATAATATCGTATTGTTGATTTGTTTTCTACTGATTTATTTGACACGGCTCAATGCGTTAGTACAACTGAACCGTGGATTTTTCTATTTTTATAATATGTAAAAATAAAAAAATAACTATGTTCTTGCCTGTCCGGCGCAACTTGCTGCTGCGTGTTGAGATCCTTTTTATTGGCGGTGATGCATTAGTTGCAACTTGGGGTCAGTCCGTCTGCCTTCTCTCGTGTTGTCGTTCATGTCCATGTCGTCATCAGTACTGCTTTTATGCTGTTCATTGTCGAAAGTTCTATTTTGTTTCTTGTTCTTACGGATCGCTGTTGTTTCTTTTATTGGTGATGAGGAATTCCACGAAGATTACTCCGAAAAACTCTAAAATCGTGACCGACCATCTTAGATTCTGATGAAACTGGCATTAAAGACTGAAACTGGCATTGAATACTAAATATTTTCCACACTCAATAAGATTATTTTGATTCAAGAGCGTATCTATGTGCACTAATTACAATTTTTTTGTTCGATTACTCTATGTTATACAGTAAAGCTATCTGAGAACGAGTTATACACAATGAATACTTCTGCATGAAAAAATATACACTAAAACAATATTGTCATTTCTAAAAAAAAAACAAATATTTATGTTAAAAGTTTAATTTGCAAAAACCAATTTTTTAATTGGTTTTTGCATATCAACAAAAACCTAAAGGGAAAGAAATTATAGGGAAGAGTGAGGATAAGTGAACCACGGGAATAGGTGAACCGCTAAGGATATTACGTCACATTCTACCAATTTTAGTGCAAACCTTATGCGTTTTGGTAGCTCTGTTGGTAAGTTAATCTCACACGCATTTGCGATAGCGTCAAGTGTTCGTTAGGGCATTGCAAAAAAAATTTTTTTTTTGAATTCTCAAAGGCCCCCCATCTCATATTGTGACAAATGTCAAAGTAAGCTCAGATGCCAAATTTCACATCATTTGGACAATTTTAGACCCCCGCCCACTTCACTTGAAATTTTTTGAAATTAGTACTATGGGAAAATATGGAGGAAAAATACATTAAATGCTATAACTTTTGAAGTAGCAATCAGAAAATTACAATTTATACCTCTTTTGAAAGAAAATAATATTAGTATTTGAATGGAGGTATTTTTGTTTCTAGGAAAATACGGGAAAGTGGGGTACTGGGTCATTTTGGCCTTAAAATCCCCTATTTTTAATGATTTTTCTGCTTTGTGATGCAAATCATACATATTTTGTAGATTTCTAATGTAAAAAAATCTCAAAAATCGAACGGAACTCTTTTGACCTTAGTCCGAATACGAGAAGTTGGGGTTATAGGGCTTTTTGTCATTCATATTAAATTTTATCATTTTCTCATGCATATATCTCTATTATTCTTCATTCAATTTTTATAAAATGTAACTTGTTGAACGTGTAAAATTCTGAGGAATAAAACAAAAATAAAAACGTTAGAGGTAAAATTTAGAAACATCAAACTTTTTGATATTTACTATACAAAGCTCATTTTTTCCTTATTTGTCCTAATACCTCAACTTCCCCTATTTTCTAGGAATGAAACTTTTCTCATGTGATCGCTAAACATATTTTACACTAAAAGTAGTAAATTAAATAAGAATTTTGTTGTTAAATGGAGGTAATATGTGCGATGTTATGATAAAAATGTGAAATGGACACTATATGTCAGATAATTTGATGTTCTTGAATTTCACCGGTAACGAATCTATTTTTGTTATAATCCTAAGGATTTTCCACGTTCAACAAGGTATAGTTTATGAAAATTGAGTGAAGAATAATAGAGATATGTTCAAGAGAAAATGATGAAGTTTAATATGAATGACAACAGGCCATTTAACCCCAACTTCTCGTATTCGGACAAAGGGCAAAAAGGCTCGGATCGATTTTTGAAATTTTTTCACATTATAAAAACTACAAAATATGCATGATTTGCATCACGGAGCAGAAAAATCATTAAAAATAGGAGATTTTGGGGCCAAAATGACCCAGTACCCCACTTTCCCGTATTTTCCTAGAAACAAAAGTATATCCATTCAAATTTTATAATTATTTCCTTTCAAAAGAGGTATAAATTGTAATTTTCTGAATGCGACTTCAAAAGTTATAGCATTTAATGTATTTTTCCTCCATATTTTCCCATAGCACCAATTTCAAAAAATTTCAAGCGAAGTGGGCGGGGGTCTAAAATTGTCCAAATGATGTGAAATTTGGCATCTGAGCTTACTTTGACATTTGTCACAATATGAGATGGGGGGCTTTTGAGAATTAAAAAAAAAAATTTTGCAATGCCCTAGTGTTCGTTGTCACATTTACAGAAAATCAAATCTATTGTGCATTGAACGTTGCCTCAATTGAGAAATCGCGTTTTGTTTTTTGGAAAAAGTTTGTGGTGTCCCTTATGTGAGACTAAACATCTTAAAGTTTTTCGTTATTGTAAGTAGATGCAAATTAATTGCAATGTCACTCATTGTTTGTTCACGTTCACACTAGGTAGAATGAACGAAATTTTGTGTTGACTAGTAGACAAAGCAGCACACGGGTAGATTTGACTGCACCCCCGCTATTACAACGATACGATTTTTAGCTTCTGAACTGGGTAAGAGGAGAAACCAGACTGATCGTATGGTTGATATAAATGCTTTAGTTGTTAATGTAAGGCAACCTCAACATTTTAGGCATTTTAATTGTATTTTCGACTAAATGATAAATGTACTTTCAAACGAAAATTTTTGATGAGGATGATTCAAAATTATCCGCATTGTACTAAATAAAGCACACTGGTGAGGTGTGAAGCCGTGATACTGAAACCATACTGTAAGTAGAATATTTAAAACCAAATTCAATGATTCCTAGACTAGATAGAGATATTGTAGAAACAACTTTGTGGAAGACAATTATGCTCTATGTAGTCAGGGTATCGAAATATAAAACCCCTTTAAACAAATTGTTCTAGTATTAATGTTTACGATAACTGTTACAATTGTTTGACCTTCTGCAAAATTGTTTAACACAATAAAACACATATAAAAAGACATTTTGAAGAAAATTGGATATAAGGAAATTTCTTGAGAATTGTTTTATGTGTTTATATTCTGAATACATAGAGTTATTATGTCTTCAACAAAGTTGTTCCTAATAGTATCCTTAATAACTTTACTGAAGAAACTATGTCTCTAAATATTTTTTGAAAAATTGATAATCCGCTATATTTTCAGAAAGATTTATCGCCAATTTTTTTTTCCAAAAGATGCACTGTACTTTGTTAACAAAAACTTCTTAGTAAACACTGAACCTTCAAAGCTGACAGTTTAGGAATTATGTGATCATGACCGCAAAAAGCTGTTTTTGAACATTTATTTACGCATTCTTGGCATTGAAAGTGCATAACTTTAGAACGGGACCTTGTATACAAAATTTAATTACACCGTGCAACTCAGCACTCAAATACTCCACCACTTACGTCACGTTTTTAGTATACATAATTTTCAATCTCACTGGGTAACTACTTTTTAAAAATCTCGACTTGAGTTGTGGAATTTAGCCAGTCAATTCTAATTCAGGAACTGGTAAACTTTCCCCAGGGTATCAAAAATCGTCACAGGTGGACGGTGTTGTCAAAACTTGATTTATTGACCATTAGTGATATAGAGCTCCAGTTTTAAGAAATTCTGTACCCATTTTACTAAATTTTGCATCATCTAGATGTCAAGGTTAAATACACTACGTCATTCAATTTGCTACCATTTCGTTGCGATATCGTATACGTATCTTTAAATTTGCATAATCACCAATAACGTCAAACCAATTTCCCCGGGATAATGTTTGCAACCATTCATCCAAGAAAAATTGCGTAATTGTACAGTTTTCCACTCAAACATTCCCAGCCAACGTGGTACGCCGCATTCGCTTTGCTGCACTTGAACCTAATCAATATTCCCTCAGCAACCACGCACTGTTTGGATTCCAATAAATTAATGCAAATTTGGATGTCCAGTCGGCAAATATTAGTCGCCAATTATACCAGGTGTCACGCTAGTAAAATTACCGTGCTCATCTAAACTTTCATCGACATGCCAGCAGAACCCCTTGGCCTTGTTGTTTTTGTATTGCAAATCGCCGTCGTGGCTCGTTGCAAAATATCCATTTGATAGAGTGCCACATTCGTCGGTATGGCTGCACTTCAATGGCACTAGCGGATGTTATGCGGCGTGAGTTAAGTGGTGTCGCGAACATGATGTTTTCTCTTGAAAGTGGCTCCATATGCAGATGTGTATTTGGATTGCATTTCAATTTAAACTCTACATCGTCGAGATGCTTCGCTTCAACAAGCAGATGTTCATGTCGTATAATATTCAGCCTCACAGGTATACTACCTGGGAGTATCGCGTTTTCGAACTTTTATTAAAATACTTTTTTTTAAATTATTGGTACTGGCTCTAAAACATTATTACATACTATTCGACACTCTACAGGTTTGTGAGGAACATTCTAATACGCAACTCTACTGATTTCGATTCTGTGGTGATTTAGACGAATTCAATAGGTTTCACTGAGTACAAAGATTTCAGGCTGACAGTTTTATTAGCTTTCAGAATGAGCACATAAGAGCACTACATCAAGTGATGTCACATACAGTGGCTGAGTAGTTTCACACGTTCGTTGAATGACATCGACTTCCTAGGTGAAAGCATTCAAACAGTTTGGATAACCCTATACATTAGAATGGCTCGTGGTTGGATGGGAAAAAGTTAAAATGATCCTAATTAGCGAGCCCATTGTTTTTAGAGTTCGTTTTATGGTTCAAAGTAACTGTACAAATTATGTGGACGATTAGTTGCTGACCGGCTTCCCGCATCACGTTTAAAATTTGTATGGTAATTATTACGGGAAAAACTGTTTGTCTTTGCATTTCCGCTCACAAGAAAATAACTGGCTAATAACCCGAGCATACTATTTTCTGGTATTACACCAAAATCTGCTATTAATTGATTATTAATACCTCATTGAGGTATTAAGCAAACGTTAAAGAAACATTCTTCAATACATGCTTAGTACTCAATGAGGTATAATACTTTATTTTAGTATTATTTATGTATTCCAGTGATTTTTACAAATGCTAAATCAATACCTTATTAAATATTTCCATGCAACGAATTTAGTTATTGGAAGGTTGAAAAGGTTATGTTATTATTCAGGTAGTATAATAACTCGTTTTATTATCTACTAGTTGTTCGTAGTACATGTCTCAGTTATTATTTCAGGTATTGTGGTGATCAAGTATTAGGTACAGTATACCTGTATTTGGTATTCTAGTTATTTTTTTCTGCTAGGGTACAGATCGATAATTGACACTTGAAACGCAATTTCGTAATATGGTTAACAGTTTTACGAAAAACAAAAATTTGCTAGAATGCTCAAAAATATTTTTTGTCGAATTTTATAATAGAAGATTCAAATACCAGAATCAAAAATACAAGAAAACACCATTTGACTGAATAGAGAAAGGAGGTACGTGAACCCTGGGGGAGGCGTGGTCCCTGCTGTCAGCCGCAAGTTCTTATGATTTGCTTTTGGAAATGGAGGTGTCTGAAATTGGGACAACCTTTAATAAGGGGGATAGGGATATAAAAATACAAAAAAATTGGACATAAACCTTTACTTCAAACCACGACATATTGCATTCATTCGAATACATATTCTCAACAGGTTTTATCAGGTTCAACATACTCAGAACTCGATTTCATAATCATAACTTGGGGCTTTCTTTGATTTCAGTCGCTTCGACGCTTCTGCAAGCTCATCGTTAGTGTCGGTCGCCGGGTAGTTGGATCGTGCTTTGGGAAGAGGCTCTCAACGATTGTTTTCAGCTTACCCGGGCGCATTTCGGCTGGCGTCGATGAGCCCTTCATTTTTGCCATCACGACTTGGTACGAGTTTCCCCAGCGATTGCCGTCTACTTCTCGGCACAGTTCCTTGTGGCAATCTGACTTGCTAAGCTTCAAATTCAAATATTTACTTCAAAAATCAAAAGAAAAGTTAATCGATGGAGCCTTGAGTGTAAAATTGAACGCATTTTCGCTTGATGCCCTCCATCAAAGTCTTTACAGTGTCATCCGGTACCAGTTTCTCAGTTTTTTCCATTTTCTTAACATGTCCTTCTTGTCTTTGACTGTCTTCTTGCTCTTCCGAAGTTCCAGCTTCATCATTGCCCAGTACTGCTCCAACGGGCGCAGCTCCGGACAGTTTGGCGGATTCATGTCCTTTGGAACAAAATGGACAGAATTGGCCTCATACCACTCCAGGACACTTTTAGAATAGTGGCATGATGCCAAATCTGGTCAAAATAGCGGAGCTTCGTCGTGCTGCTGCAAGAATGGCAAAAGGCGCTTCTCGAGGCACTCAGATTTGTAGATCTCGCCATTTACTGTGCCCTTTGTCACGAAAGGCTCACTCCTCAGTCCGCAAGAGCAGATGGCCTGCCAAATGAGATATTTGGAGGCGAACTTCGACATTTTCTTCTTCTCAAATTTGTCGTCCACATAGAACTTGCTCTTGCCGGTGAAAAACTCCAACCTCGGAATTTGCTTAAAATCGGCTTTTATATATGTTTTGTCGTCCATCACACAGCAGCCATATTTTGTCAGCATCTTTTCGTAGAGCTTCCGTGCCCGAGTTTTAGCCGTCGATTGTTGCCGCTCATCGCGGTTTGGGAAGTTCTGTACCGTGTATGTATGTAGTCCAGCTCTTTTCTTTGCATTCTGGACGTAGCTCTGCGACATGCCGATCTTTTTAGCCAAATCACGGCTTGAGACGTTGGGATTTGCTTTAATCATCCGCTTCACCTTTCCCTCCGTCTTTTTGTTCTCCGGTCCCGGTTTTCTTCCAGCTCCTTTGCCGTGGTTCAACGTCAACCGCTCCTGGAACCGCTTCAACACTCTGGAGACGGTTGAATGGTGAATGTTCAACATTTTTCCCAACTGCCGGTGCGACAGATCAGGAAATTCCAGGTGTTTGGAAAGAATTTGTTCTCTCGACTCGCGTTGGTTCAGCTCCATTTTCGTTGAATCGAAAAACTCGACTTTGAGTTTGACAGCATGTAAACAATACACATCAATGAGAAAATGTGCAAAATTTGGTTGATTTTTACCCAATGGTAAAAAAGTTATGCCCTGTTGAATGTGTCGCAATAATTTCGTGTTCGCCCTTTAGCAGTAGGCTCGACGCTGTGGTTCCAGTTTTCAACCAGTGCCAGCAACCGACCACTTTCCCCTACTATTTTGTCAATAAACCTGTGAATTATGATGGCGGTTCTGCATACATCTATGCATGCCAAACATGACCCCATTCGGCACTGATTCCCGCTGGCCAACCTGGTCACAAACGATAATATTTACCAGAAATTGAAAATTGAAACTCTAACAAACAATTTGGGTACTGGTTCATACAGATTTGGTTGAAAATGTGTCTTGGAACTGAGTTCGAAATCGGGGCCAATATGATCCGCTAAAACCTTATTCATTACAAAAGAAGGTTCATACTGAGCTGACCGATGAGTATGCAATATATCGTTGTGATCGAAATTCTTAAACAAGCCGGCACAGCCATAGTGGAGGTGTTTTGATTCCCGGTCAAAAAAATGCGGACGAACATGGTCAGGCGATTTAAACAGTTTGACTCAACTCGCCTGTGCTAATTGCCCCTAGGAACAAATGCAATTTGCGAATGCGATTTAAAGTCAATTTCAACATTTAGAGAAATTTTCTGGCGGCTGAAATGGACTTGGTTGTTTTTTGCGTTTTTCAAATATGGCGGTTCATGTTTGGCTTAAGTTAAAAATTGTTTTTTTTTAAACAATTGGCGTGCTCTCGCTTGTATTTTGTTTGTCTAGTGCACTTAATTTAGCCAACGAATGTGGGAAATTGTGGAATCGTGTGTAAGTATAGTGGAACAAGATCTCTGACCTAGAGTCTAAATGAAAGTCAGATTGTGGTAAGTTTTGGTGTGCAATACGAATTTCACCATCGATTCTTCCTATAGTTTGGTGGTGATTACATAGTGTACTGATAAATTTATGTGAGTAGATAATGAATCCGAAATTAATTATTATTTTAATTTTCATATTAGGCAATTAAGGGCGATTCAATGGCGCGTTCCCTGGGCGATTTGTTGGCGATTTAAGGGCGGGTAGAGCGGCAAAAAAATGACGGCGGCGAATCGCCCAATTGTTGCATTTAAAATAGCATCCTAATTGCCAGCAAATTGCTGGCAAATTGTAGGGCAATTAGTGCATCCGAGTTGGCAAATAGCCCCCCGCTAGCCAGAAACTTTTGACTGGGTTGGTATAAAAAAAAGCAATCGAAGCAATATTGTAGCTGTCGATGGGGCTGAGGTCTAGAGCAGATTGCCGTTCGAGTCACTTGTGGGACCATATCTTTCGTTATTTGTGTGATCTACCTATCACCAAATTCTGATCTCGCTCTATATGAGCAGCATGCCGCCTGTGTCGATAAGCTGCTCAATCACATTAATGATCACACTAGGGTTGTTGTTCTCGGTGATTATAATTTACCGTTGCTACGCTGGAGCTTTGATGACGAAGTCGGATGCTTTATCCCTAATAATGCATCCTCTGAGCACGAGTCGAAACTATGATCGCTTCTGGTTTACATCAAGTAAACTACCTGACGAATGACAATGGAAGGTTACTTGATTTAGCCTTTGTAAAAAAAATCCTAGAACCATGGATCGTCATCATCATGAAATTGGATCGTCATCATCAGCCGTTTGTTTTGACCATTGCGACCAAGAGGGTGAATGTTTTGACGTTTCTTTGAAAAATGAGTGAAGCCAACATAAGCTAGCTTCCTGGCTCGGATAGTTGCCAAAAATGACAGCGAACGCGCTTTAAGCAACGTTCACATCACTAGGAGCCAATGTTGTTAACTCGAAATGAAACTTATCGAATACAAACAAACTTCATTTTGATGTGTTTAACTGAGGTGATAAAAGCATTCGGATTTTGTGGAGGAACAACGATGAAAGAGAAAGCGTGATTTCTCATATATTGTTATTAATTACTTGTTTTGAATCCAACTTTTAAACAGTGTTCATGTGAACAGACCTTGAATATTTGAAGCGTAACTAGCGCTACTGGCACTTGGTGGCAGCTTCAGGCAACAAACAGTTTTCACGGGGTTGATTGAGGCTCTGTAGGTTCACCAGGGGTTCCTTAAACTTACCAGTAACTTCTTTCATCGAACGCAAAGGGTTCATCAATCTACGTGGTGTTGACGATTCAAAGGGACCAGGATCGGACGGAATTCATCCGTGTTTCGTTAAGGAATGCTCTTCTTCGTTAGCTGCACCGATATCTATGCTTTTCAATCGTACTCTTCGTGAAAGTATTTTTCCCGCTAAGTGGAAGGAAGCTTTAATAACACCAATTCATAAAGCCGGTAACGTTCACGACGTCATAAATTACAGGGAAATTTCAATCCTGAGTTGCCTTCTAAAAGTTTTTGAAAGTATGCTGTTAGATATTCTCTATCCTGCAGTAAAATACACCATCACTACAGACCAGCATGGGTTTGTTAGAAAGCGCTCAACAACGACGAACCTAATGAGCTATGTGTCAACGCTGATTGATAAATTAGAAAAAACGACAACAAATTGATGCAGTGTATGTAAACACTTAAAAATATTTACATCTCATAAGATGCACATAAAAGTGACGTTCCTTTTCACTTTTCACTAATTCACTTGAATTTACATTCAAGAACATGTAAAAATTCGTTTTGTTCATTTCCATTCAACCGAGTTCTACATCAAAACAGACACAATATTTTATTTTACATGTCAAAATATGTAAAATACCATTATCAGACAAACAATATACATCGCAGTATTGTTTACGTCAAGTGTAATTTTCATTTTTTCTAAGTGTGTAGATTTCTCAAAAGCCTTCGATAGTCTTCCTCATCAGCTCGCTGTTGAAAAGCTGAGACGAATCGGATTTTCGGACTGGTCGACCAATTGGATCGCCTCGTACCTTGCAAACCGCAGTGCATTTGTGAGACTTGGAACTGTGCCTTCAGACCCTTCATCACATCAGGTGTACTTCACGGGAGTCACCTTGGACCTCTCCTCTTTGTGCTCTTTGTGAATGACATTTGCAGCGAATTGACATCGTGTAAGGTGATGTACGCAGACGACCTGAAAATTTATCGCATCATAACAACTCTGGTAAATTGTTGTGCACTTCAGATGGACATCCATAGGATCATGGCATGGTGTGATAGAAACGAAATGACTATAAACATTCAGGAATGCAACATATTCACATTCACACGTATACTCTCGCCAATTACGTTTGAGTATGCAGTGAGGGCTGCTCCAGTAGAACCAGTTTCTTCCATCAAGGACCTTGTTGTTATACTTGACCGTAAGCTACGTTTCATCGAACACTTCAATGCAGTAACTGCTAAAGCCTATGCAGTACTAGGACTCATCAAACGAAACACCAGAGATTTCAACAATGTCTATTGCCTGAACGCACTGTACATCAGTCTAGTACACAGTTTCTAGAATATGGAGTTATCGTTTGGACCCCGTATCACACCGTGCACATTAATCGTATAGAACGTATGCAAAAGAGCTTCGACTGGTGTGCACTTCGACAGATTCCCTGGCGTAATTGATTTGAACTACCACCATATGAACATTGCTGTGCCTTCATAAACCTGCCTACACTACGAAACAGGAGAGTTTTTCTGCAGCGACTTTTTATTTTCGATCTTTTCGCAGACGACATTGACTGCCCGCTTCAATAGCGTTTTTCACCTTTACGACTTGACTATAAGTAGAGAAATGTTTAAATTTAAAATAGGTTTAAGATAGTCTGTACGAAAATTATTTATTCGAACACAATATTATAATAATAATCTCGATTATACTTCCGACTTACTGGTTGTGGAGTGCGGTCACATAGAAAATTCCGATTCATACAGATACCGCGATTATTGCAAAAAGGTAAAATTTTTGCTAAAATGGGTGCCACATAACTTGCATTCTAGGTTACTGATGGCCAACCGATGTCTCGTTGACCACATTGACCACAATAGACGGTTCCGGAAGTGCCCCGGAAAAAATGGTCATCTTTCAAAATTAACAAACTCACATCAGTTTCCCGGCGATGGTTTGGCAACATTTAACTCGCGCTGGTTAGCCAATTAAATATTTTATTTTTGTTTGTTTCAAGTGTGTCAGCGGCGACATGTTTCTTTTCAGGTTTGTGACAGTCGTGCTTTTATATGCGCTAACCAAGTGTAATAAGAATGCAATAGACATTTCCATAATGTTATTTTGAACAAACCAGTTATTAAATCATAGTTTGGATAAATTAGAAAGGCAAAATTGCACCTCTAGGTGTATTAAAACAGGTTTTCATTTTACATTTGCACTTCAGTTATAAAAGTGTTAACCAAACAAGAGGAGTAACACAGAAAAATGTTGCTCGCTTGAATCCAAATTTTTTGCGTGCCAAGTTAGCGAAACCGTTAAAAGTAACCAAATCAACTGTCACCAGCATAAAAGCAACCGAGAGGAACAGGAGACCGATATTTTCAAGCATATAAAGCTGTCGAAGCTCACACAAAAATATCTGGTTCGGCAGGCTTCCTGTACCTGTGGTTTGAAAAGCTAAATTTTCATTGCGACCGAGCCCGTCAATAAGGAAATTTATGTGAAAGAGTGCATGAAAAAAAAGTCTGATACCTTTCATGAAGCAACGCTATTTTGAGCGGATTTTGAATACTGCTATTACGGAAAAAGGATATGTAGTAGTATAAGATTCCGTTGGCGTCCAAGGACAAGAACCTTCTAGTGCTCGCCCCAATCGAGGTCTATTGGTCCATCGTCAAGCGGAGCCGTAATAAGACCCAAAACTGTTCAAGTAAACTGGCTGTGGTGAACAAAGTGGACGAGGTGGCTGTACAGAATATGATGGCAGTAATTAAAAAATGCTCAACCGAAAGCTTAAGGTTGAACAGAGAAAGGGCTAAAATTGAAAACGAAAAAAGCAGTTTTTTCCACACCGTATGTGATCTTCATTAAAATAAATCAGCAGTACTGTAACAACATTCTACATGAGCTGATTTATTTTAATGAAGAACTAATACACGGTGTGGAAAAACTGCTGTTTTCGTTTTCGATTTTTCTCAATTCTCTGTCCAACCTTAACTGAATATTTTTCTTTAAATTTTGATCATAGATGACGCTGGTGGCTGAGTGGTAAGCGAGACCGCTGCTCAGTACAGTTGGTCTAGCTTCAATCCCAGGTCGTTGAGATGTTCTGAGGTGAAAACTCTGTGTCACGTCTTCCTTCGCAAGGGAAGTAGAGTTGTTGATCCCGGTCCATGTGTTCATAAACCGATATCTGGTTGTGGAGTCACTTCTCTGGTGTCGGCGATAGGCACACAATGAGGACAGATACCGATGGAAAACAACAGCTGATAATTTTTTTTCCCACAGATTTCCAGCTTAACAGTTTCTTTGTTCGAAAGATTTGAAATGATGGAGGGGGCCCCAGTACTGGACCCTCGGGCCCATAATTTCTCTCTACAGCTCTGGCTTCACTTATTTTCGTGAACAAATCATCACAAAAACCAAAAGTAATAGCTGTTTAAAACTGTTGTTGTTAGGGTTGCCACCTCCGGTGAGGCTTTCGCCCGGAGATTTTTACTGACGTGGGATAGATTTTTATAGAAGCACGAGTATACGTTGAAACTCTACCTCCTGAGTTTAAATGAGACAAGTATTCTTTTTGTAACTCGTCGAGGTATCAATTACCAAAATTGACTCAAATCAAATGCACACAATTTTTCTGAGCATTTCTCATTATACTGTAAATTTTTCTCGTTTCTTAAACCGCTTAGTCAATTTATATAGGTGTGAAACTTCAACTCCCCGGCTAACAACAAAAAATCAAAAAGTCGGCCGCTCTCGCTGTGGAAATAAAGCCGACCAACAGGAGAAGTAGAGTGAATTAGGCATGAAAGCCCGAGTAACCATAAGCATTAAGCCATTGCACTATATTGGCTGTACATTTGCACTAATGTTGCATTGAAACTCCATTACAGCATTAACAACGCAATAAAGCTCTATATTAGCATCAGGGATGTTATGCACCTCAGAGCAAATGAAGAGAAGAATAACAAACGCTCTTTGCACTTTTCATGCGAACCACCGCTCTTCTCTTTCACAATAAACCTCTTCACTCCGATGCGTTTTGCTCGCACACTTGAATTCTACTCCATGGCTGCACGCCACAAAGAGTAGAAATAAAGAGGCTCTTTAGTATGTATATTGGTCCCACGCGCACGTAAGTAGAGAAGGCAACCATAAAACATTTTTAGAACGTTCTTCCGATCTAACTTTATCTGAATTGTAGTTTGATTCGCCTTCCTACCTGCTTGCCAGTGAGGAGAGGCACAAAAAAGTGGCTCTTCAAGGTGACTCTTTGAACGAAATTGTGCAGCTCTTGGTGCACAGATCTTACTCTTTTTCGTTTTCAAGTTTCTCTTTGTGCGGTCGTTCTGCACATCGCAGTGTTTTTGTGCTGCTCTATTTTTAATCGGTGTATTTCGCTCTTTGTGGCTCATTGTGTGAGCAAATAACAAGCCTGATTAGCATCAATAATGCATAACTGCACAGCCGACATAGAGCGCTTGCTCTATATGCGTATATAAAGCTGATATAACGCGTACATGCTTCAAGGATCTTTAAAGCATGTAAGATTTACAAGAGCATTTAATGCCATTATAGAGCAAATAAAAAGCTGATATAATGCTATTGTAATGCTGTGGGTTAATTTGTTATGCAACTCCTCTTGAAGATTATATTCGGCATATTTCATTTCAATCGAACATATGCAATATAGTCCAGGAAGCAAACGAAGCGCACTTACCGTGAAGGACGGGGCAAGGTACCTCAGTTCGAGACTTACTAAAGGTAATTTTCGTAATCAGTTATATCATGTGAGAACGAAAACCCATTAAGGATATTCATTACAATGCATTAGAACAGAGTCAATTACGGTTTTAAACAGAATATTTTATTTTAATTTATTTCCTTTTTGATCATCATACCGAAAGGTAATAAATGGTTTTAAAACCATGGCGGATAATAATAGCCAACTGAAGCTTTTTTATAGCATTAGTAGTGCCAATATAAGGCTTTCGAATTTGACATTTGTACACTTTTGCTATATAATAACATTAGTACTGCAGAAACGAGCTGTCAATCTCTGCACAGTAATAGCACTATATTTCGCCTCTTCTGGCATAATACCAGCATTATATAAGTATTTTGGGCATCACGGCTTTTTAGGATAGCTTTATATGTGGATCTAAAGCTAGGCTACGTTATAATGTTTATTAGTTACTTGGGAGCTGCAACTTGTGGGAAATACACTGCGATGTCTTTCGGAATTTTTGCTGGGCGCAAATTCGGTTTTTCATCATCACAGTCGCTAGTGAAGTTCCAACAAAGGAATGAAGTTTTTCGCTATGGTTAACAATAAATGACCGTTGCAACTGCAGCCAACATTAACACCAGAAGAACTCGTTTGAAACAAACAAATTCAGTTAAAATTATTCATCGTTTCACTAGACCCGGAGAAATTGATGTAAAACCCGGAGACCCGGAGATCATCTCCAAAAACTGGAGTCTTCGGGCCAAACCTGGAGGAGTGGCAACCCTAGTTGTTGTTTATAAACAATATGGGCATTATATTCTGCGTTCAATTTCTGCGAAAAAGGGCATGATATATAAATTGTTTAGACATTTTCTCGCTACGCGTGCTTTTGCTATTACGAAACTGATTTTTCGACATTTACATTAATGTTTTCAATTCAACGAACCTTTGTCATTCAAACTATGCATGAAAACTTTACTATTGTTAGGAAAACATAGCCTAACAATTATTGAGCCAATAAAAGGATCTGTTGTAAGCTTCATTGCACACTGGCTATATATTTCGAAAAAAAAAACAATCAGCTGAACTCACAATTGCGCAATTACTATCGCTAAATTAAATCACCAACTGCCCTCCGTTTGAATTTACAATACTCCACCATTAGAATTAAATACCCCGGTGACCTATCTCGGCAAAGTGAGCTACAACTGGTGGTCCGAGTCCCTGTCCTCCGGCAAGGAGGGCGTTGGTGTCCCGCCCGTTTGCCCGGGTGTAATTAAGCGCTGAATACACCGGCTAGGACAGGACAGCACCATCCAGGCAGTAGCGTAGGCAAAAAAATCTATGATTCACGGTCCAACGTCGCGTCGTTAGAAAGCGTTCTCGTTCTTGAGGGATGTGGGCTGGAACGAATAAATGCTCTCTTTCATTGCGAACGTCTCCCGGGTAGTCTCCGAGGAGCGATTCCTACGCTAGTTGCATACAAGCCAACACGAACAGAGACACTTTTCATCGCTTCCTGGTAGCAATCGGATGCACTGTGGCAGGGTTGAATCGATGAAATGTATCTTGTTGAATCAACGCTTGCCCTGAAAGGATTAGAGAATCTTAGAATTCCCTCCAGACGCTGTGGGTTCTTGCCTTGACGTACCAAAATCTCCGATTCAACAAGATAAATTTCAATATTAGAAAGGCAGAAAAACAATTTCTTTAGATCATCGCCACCTTCAGCCCTGGTTTCGTGCTAGAGATAGAAGAAAACTCCCGATCCCTTGAGGCCATGGGACACCAAACTAGTGTATAATTATAATTTATGAATAAATTTATTTCCCTTCATAAAACATTCCATTAATGCTCGCTTGAACTCACATCCACACTTTTAAATGGCAATTTTTTATCGCCGTTTATTCATTTCAGCTTCAAAGTTAAAAGTGCATTGCAGAAGGTTGCTTGCGCTGTGTAGGATTGTCCAGGAACAAGGCGGAATTTTCTGCGATTTGCTTCGAGCATCCGCCGGGGCCGGTTCATAGTAGCAGCTTGCAGCAGATAAATCTAACACGATGCAATAATCCTTCGCAATCTGTGTGCAGCGAGGATCGGAGCAAGCGGGGTTTCGTAAGTTTTGCTGCAGTTTTTTTTTGTTATTAAATGTTCGGCCTGCAGGAGGTGCGACGATGTTGTAAATAAAATCGCAGCACTGCCGGTAGAAAATGGCACTGACTTTGCGAATCAACACTGAGCTAAAGATAAATTTTATAAAAAATGTACGATGATTGTTTTCAATTAGAAGCTGCCCACGGTGGAACGTGGCAGGATGGTGTACCCGGTTTGCAGGTTGAATCAGATCGATTCCATGGTATTGTTCGGAAGAAATGTCTGTTTGGCTAGCGGTGGTAATGGACAAATAATGGATGTAATGAATTATTTATTACCCTCGGATTCCATTTAAAATATAAACTGTGGCAAAGCAGTATGTGCTGATCATCAGTTTTTCGTGGGTAGCGCATAGTTTTGTGGAAACTATGATGAAATATAAAAACTGGAATAAAATCAATTCATTTGCTGCATCAATAATTAGAAATGATTGATGAACGAAAAAGTTGTTTTTGAAATAAATTTTAATCAAGTCGACTAAAAAAACATAAAATATATAGATGAACCGTGCACAGACGACATGTCGTGTATGAACCCACATCAAGGCGAACCTAAATCGAAAATGCGAGCAACAGTTAACTTGAACGTCGCGTTTTTTTTTGTTGTGCATGTCAAGCAAGAATATAAAAATATTTCCATTTCCTGAACCTTCATCTGTAGATTCCCCGAACGGGTACCTACGAGAAAAAAAACACAACAAAACCCTTATGTACTTACCAAAGATGCAATAGCTAAAGGAAGCTAAACAGCATCCTTTGTAATAAAAACAGGGACAACAGGATACTTGATTTATCCCATCTGTCTCTTTCGAGGTTTCTCGCTTTGACCAGGCTTTAGAAGTGCAAATATTGTTGCAAATCGTCTTTCAGATCCTTTTTTTTCCTGTCGGGATCCTTCGAGTATGTTCCGTGTGCATTGCCGAAAAAAAAAGACTTCGTTCGTACAACATTCAGGTTCTAGCCAGGTCATAACGGTATCAGCAGCATATACTACAGAGCCAACAATCTATGGAAAGGAGGAAATAAAATAGATATATGGTCGAGGAAAAGTTTGTCGTTCAGGCAGCCAATACAAACACGACGAGAGAAAAGCTTGATTTGCATATGATTTTGGGACGACGAATGGTCCGGGGATGTGACATATTTTCGTCGCCTGGATCTCAACCCACAGGGAATTGCAGTACCTCAGGGTAAGATTCTTGATAGACCCTGTATGAATGTGAAGTATGAATAGTGCTTTCGGATTGAGGTACGTACCGTTCGACAGTTGGGTTGTTTGTGTATTTTCTTTTCATTTTTTGGACCCGACTTGTTTGCTCATGTTCATAATATTTCAACAATATTGATTTAATGTACATGTCTTTTTAACAAACAGGATATTATAGCAGACACTCGGCAGAAATTCTTTATTGGTCTTATACACCAACAGGCATACCAAAGCCCCAATGGTGTTGGTCTTTTTCTTATTCAATTCGTTTATTTGCAAAGGCACGTTTGCGTTAGCTTAAAAATGCTATTCTTTTTCTTTGTTCTACATTTTGAATTTCTTAAAACTAGAGGGTTACACATTTAAATATTATTTGGTTTTTTATATATTATTAACTATGGAAATTTAACAGCTAATTTATACATATACAAGAGGGGATAATATAATATCCGTAAGATTAGCGAAGTGGGGGGGGGGGCGTTGTTATTTTTTGTGTTTTTTGTATAGTAAAGCATTTTAGGATTTTCAGAAGAGAGATTTTTGGAGCAATTTACTATCAACCAAGCGGAACATTTTACAAGCATAATAAAACTAGAAATAACTAGAGCAAGTTGTTCAATTTTGTTAAGATTAGGGGGGATTAATTAGGGCTATTTAAAAGTAGTGGAACTGTTGGGCATTTCTTAACGAGATTATACATTGATGAACTAAAACTAGAAGACAGGGGATACATAAGTTTTGCGAAGATATTCAAGGGAGAGAAGGGGGAGTAAAGGTCTACATCGGTGTATCAGAGACAGGGGAGAGAGGGTGGACAAGGCTGACAGGAAAGAGTGGGGGGTAAGATATAAACTTTCAGTTTCCGGCATCGGGAATCAACAGTAAGGATTAAAAATTCGGGCGGATGCACCATGTATTGGGACGCCGGGCGGTCTTCCTCGAGCCGGCAGGGGTTCCTCCAGACGACGTCGTAGTACGGCTCAGATGCTGATCGGCAAAACACCGCGTTGCGCGTGTTGTTCGGTTTTTCGACAGAGATGTTTTGTGTCCTCTTGGAGTCGCATCCAACCATCGTTGAGGTACGGTAGGCGGAAAAGCAACTTCTGAAAATTATAAGAAAAATAATAGGGGCAGTTAAATCTGAATATTGTTGCTTTTTAGGAAGGCGTTCCCGCATTTTCTTCAGAAAACAAGGAAATGTGCTTTCTCGGTTTCATTGAACGGAGAGCTTCTAATGAGCAGGGGCTATCCGAGACATGATCGGAACAAAGTATCAATAATCTCAAGGGTATACTGAATAGCAGCAAGTTCTGCGATGTAAACTGAAGCAGGATCATTGAGTTTGAATGAGGCGATGAGGATTTGATAGAATATATCGAAGCCAGTGGAGCCGTCAAGGCGGTCGGTGTAAAATATCTTGTCGCAGTCGACTTCTCGAAATTGGGGATGTTTGGGTTCACTTGCGGAGGTGTGTGATCCGGTATTCCACGAATCTCGTCATTCATGGATGTGTCGAAGAATACAGTTGAATCAGAAGTATGAGGGAGATTGACATGGTTGGGATAATATAGATAAGATATTTTTTTCGAACAACTTTCCAAAACAGGACAGCATTGCAATCGGTCGATACGAGTTGTGGTCGGAGGCTGGATTTCCTGGTTTTCGGATGGCGATGACCTTCACTTGCCTCCAGTCATGAGGGGCAATATTATCCTCTGAAAACTTATTGAATAAATTCAACAAACGCCTCTTGGCAGAGTCTGGCAGATTTTTTAACAAGTTAAATTTGATTCTGTCTGGCCCTGGGGCTTTATTGTTACATGATTAGAGAGCAAGTGAGAATTCCACCATCGAAACGGTGTTATCGTGGAGGGGCGTGGCGCTGTAGATCTTCTGTGCCGGGGCATAATCCAGACGATTCTTCTTGGCAAAATCGAATATCCAACGGTTTGAATATTCCACGCTCTCGTTGGTACTGTTTCGGTTTCATAAGCGCCGGGCTGTGCCCAAAGAGTGCTCGTCGATGTTTTTTGCGTTAACCCGTCGACGAACCGGCGCCAATAGCAAAGTTTTTTGGCTTTCATCAAACTCTGCATGCGCGTTTCCGCCATTGCGTACTGTCGGTTGCTGGCTGGCAGCCCTGGAGGTCTTATACACGGCGGCCTTCCCCGCGTATATGTCTGAGCACTCTTTGTCCCACCATGGGTTCAGAGGACGCCCGCGAGAGTTCGCGTATGGTACGCATTTAGTCTGAGCTTGAATCGCGGTATCGAGAATCAAGCCAGCCTGGAACCAGTACTATTCCTCCGGAGGAAGCTCTTGTGTCGATTCTACTTTTCCGGATACCGCAGACGCGTAGCTCTTCTAATCAATATTTCATGTGAAGTCATACGAAACATTGATTGTATTCGGTGGCACTATTAATTACGATAGACAGATGGTCGCTGCCGTGGGGATCAGAGACTACTTTCCACATACAATCTAACCACAGCAATGTCGAGCAGAGGGACAGGTTTATGGCGCTCGGACACGCTGGAGGGGCCGGAATCTATGTTATTTCACCCATGTTCAAAATGGTCATATTGAAGCTGTCGCAAAGCTCATAGATTGAGGTAGATCGATTATCGTCATGAAGGCAATCACATGCCGTAACGTGGAAGTAAAATTCACCTAAAACTAGCCTCGGGGTGGGATCGTTAAAATCGTGAAAGTGTAGGTTTATTTCTGAAGTAAGCCATGTTTCGCATAGTGCAAATGCATAGCATTTCAAGTCATTTAGTAAGATTTTAAAGGAATTGATTTTCGGGATAATGCTTCTGCAATTCCACTGTAGAATAGTGATTAAATCCGTGACCTCGTTCGGTGAATTAGCCATCGAAGGAAACAATCGCTGAAAGAGGGTCCATTTCGCAGTGAACTGCATCAAAATGTTTTTACTGCGTGGACGAAGCTGATCAAGATGTTTTAAGAGGGTCAGTAATACTTAGGGCTGTAAAACTACGGTTCACAATGTCAGAGAAATTTATTAAGCCAGCGCTGGTTTCTTTCTCTGGCTGAGATATGGGAAAACTTGGGTTTTGATGTTCCTGGAAGTGCTGGGAACTCCTTTTCTGAGCTCAGGTTACTGAGACCGGGTGTGACTTGCTTCGGTTTTGCACCAGTACTTCCTTGAGTACATGTCGGGAGATCATGTGGGTTTCCCCCACAGTAGTGACAATTTTCGACATCCCTTCCATAGGAATCATCAGCATGATTCCCACCGCATTTCCCACAACGAGCCCTATTGCTATAATGGGAGGCTGTATGACCCAATTGTTTGCATCATGACCCACGGCACATGCGATCAGAAACACATAACAAAAAGCTTTTAAAACTACACTCTAAAAAATTATGAATTTTATCATTGACGTAATTGCAAGCATGACACAATTTAGCTACCCGTAATTCTCGAAATGACGAAACATTACCGTGTTCCATTTAATTTTACATGAAACATATACTTTACATGCGCAATGACATAAAATTACACTTACTGCCACTGAAAACAAACGCAATATGTGGAGTAAAATTACACGATTTACGAAAATCAACGTCGTGTAAAATTAAAACCAAACGTAAAACTAAGTCATTTTTGATGCTCGTATATGTCAGGGTCAGGAGACATAAATTTACACGATTTTTTCTAGGTGTGTATATCTCGTTCTGTAACTTGTTATAATTTTCTGTTATTTTAACTACTAAAGAAGCCAAATTTATAACACAGTATGTTACGACAATTGCATTCTGTTATAATCCTGTTATTTGATTCTGATCGGGACAAAGAGGCGAACAGGTAGATGAACCTTGTCAAAGAGGAGGTAGTTAGGTAGAGCAGAACTGGTGAAAGTCACCCGAAAAGAGTCTGAGTTGACGTATGTTTTCTTCCTGTCAGCTGTAACTGATGCTGAATGCAAACGTTTGCACTCCAGTATCTTCACTGGCTTAAGCATGGGGTCTTTATTTCAGCAGTTTATCGTCACTCAGACTCGAATCGGAAACGACCTTTCAGACTTCAATCCTGTTAGCTGGAAAATACAATCTGTATTCCTTCGTAAAAGGTAGCCACCATTATCATTTGCCTGATTTAACCTGTTTACAACTACCCGAAGCTTATCAGGGAGAATTTTCGATATTTCTGTCACGGCCGAATACCGATCCGACAGAACTTGAGAAATCTGCAACAGATTTAAACACTTTTTGTCTTTAGTCCAAAAGAAGATGACGAATGGTCCGGTGGCCGAGCTTGGATACACTTTGAGCCAGGGTGCCGATTTTGTTTCGACGTTCATCTCACCTTGAAGGGAAGTCATTTTTGCACGCGCGTATTGCCCAGTGCATGGTAGTAGGGGAACCAAGAAGGGGAAACGTAAAATAATACTTATCTTGAGTATGAAATGCTACTCAGATGGCTTACTAGAAGAACACTGCTTCGCTGGTCGGATAACGGTACTCAGAAACAGAAGCACAACAGATGGAAAAAAATACTGAAACCTCGACTAGGCAGAGAGTGCGCAAGATAACCTTGAGCGCGGATTAGCACTACTCTTTGTCGCTACACACTGCACGGACTGGCAATAAAACACTTGTGTCTCGACAGAGCACTCGAAAACGAATGACAGAAATTATTTATTAGTCTTATACACAAACAGGCATGCTTTGGTGCATGTCCAATGGTGTTGGTCCTAATAATAATCTTATTTCTAACATTCAAGTCATACACAAAAATAACGGTCATATAATAATTCACAATAAAAAACGATAGAAATGGTCAAATTTAATTTACACATCGATTAAAATATCCAGAAAATCGCTGACACAGAGTTGCGTAATGTTCGTGGTGCGACGTTTATGTTGATTTGTTCAAAAATTGCTGGAACATATATACGACCTTGCAAGGTGTCGGCGATGAACAAAGCTCTTGCTACATTCCTTCGAACGGGTGCGCGACATTTGGCATACATACGCTAGGCATAAGTACGTTAGCCATAATGGACGATTGGCATAATGTACGTTACGCATAATGGACGATAGGCATAATTCACAAAAATATAAAAATAAACGCAAGGCTTTCGTTTTTATAGAGTTTTCGCTTGTTTTTTTCAGAGTAGAAAAAAGGACGCTTTGCTATACCATACCTTCGCATAACTTTAGCGAGAGGTTGAGCAGAGCTGGTGTAGTTTTTTTTCTATTTTGTCTGTAGACGAGATGAAGAAAAGATCCCTTCATTTAAGTGAACAGTTTTGGTACAAGCACATTTCAAGCCTCTTAGATTTATTACTAATACAGTTGCATCCAAATATAAAAAAAAAACAAAATAATAAACAGACATTAAGTTTTGGATCCTATGGAAACTGGCAGTGTCAGGTACAGGATCAACGTTAGGTTATGGATTCTACGTTTGTGATAGTACCTTTTTCGTTTCGGTAACTCGTCACAGTACAGGATTAAACTTTCTGTCATATCAAAGAGATTCCGTAGTTCTATTTGTGATGGCCTCGAGAATACAATCATTGAGCTTAAGAATATGAGAGACAATCATTATAGAACCAGCAATATTCGTATATTCGTTGAATGAATAACAAAATGCGTAATTCTTTCTTTCATGAGCTGTTCTTCAAGGTTATATATTTTCTTTTTGGGCAATTTCATCTAGCATGTATGACAAACTAATCTAAGTTAACCCTTACATATCCAATTTTTAGTGTTCATAGAGTTCAAGAAACACGAAAAACCCGATTTGAAAGATGCTTCTTTCGCAGTGCTCCAGCTGCTCAATATTTACCTTCCGGTGCCCAACACAATTCTCCTAGAAATTTTTCAATATTCTATATGCTAGGAAAAGATAGTCGAAGACGGTCCAAATTGATTCGTTTTATCAGTTTTCAACAATAATGGAAAATAATGAAGATATATCAAATTTTTTTTGACAACGCTAACTGTAAATATCTCTGGTAGTGCTGCTCCAGCAGAGTTATATCAGACCAATTGAAATAACTTTAGTTCTATGTTCTAATAGTACTAGTTACTGGTCTTACTTGTTTTTTTAGTAAATCAAATGTTTTTGCAGTTTCTACCTAAATCAAAAGTTTTGGCAGTTTAAAAATGTTGTTTACAAAAATCATGGGCATGAAGGGGTTGATGTGTGTTATTCATTACTTAATACATAATAGACCGATTTTAAACAAGAGTATTAGCCTATTTTAGAGATGGGCAATTTGTTTATTCGTTCATTCGATGTGCATTCGTTCTACATCTTTTATTTGAGTTAAGCTTTTTTGAGATATTTATAATAGAATAAAATGTTGATCGAGTTCTATCAGCTTCCAGAGTAATTCTACAACATCAAAAAATTTCAAACATTTGCACTCTTACCGCCCGATGCTGTCACCACCAAAAAGTTATTTTCGTAAAGGATACTTCAACATGATAATTTGAGCCTAACGTCCTTTATGCCAATCGTCCATTATGCCAAACGTCCATTATGCCTAACGTATATTATGCCTAAGGTCCATTATGCCAAACGTCTTTATGCCTAACGTACGTATGCCAAACGTCCGCATGCCTAACGTATTTATGCCTAATGGGGCACTCCCCTTCGAACATACAGGCGCTCCAGTTGAATCAGCTGACACCGGTTTACATAGCTAGGAAATCGGACAGGATCTCTCCACGGCAATCTACGGAGCGCGAACCGTAAAAAGCGACGCTGAATGGACTCTATTCTCTCAACGCCGTTATTGTAGTTTGGGCTCCACACTTCAGGACAATATTCTAGGATTGATTAGGATAAAGAGCAGTTCAGCGATTTGAGACAATAAACATCCGTTAAAGTTTTTGGCTATCCCGAAGATGCATCCCTGTGCTCGAAATGCTTTATCAACTGCATAGGAGACGTGTTGTTTAAATGTAAGTTGAGAATCCAAAATTACTCCTAGGTCCTTCACGTGACACAACGCGTTCGATTTCTATTTCTAGTAGACGGTAGTTTAAATAAGTCGAATGTTTTTTCCGTGAAAATATTATCGAGCCCATTTTCAGGTTTACATATACTCGGAGCCGTAGCGTGGTCTTCTGGCGCCCTTGGTGGAGTTTCAGTTGGGTGCCACTTTGATGTTTACTTTGGCTTCAGTTTTTTTTCAGTTCAAACTTCATATAATAATTTGTTTACATGGAAATGGCACACCTACTCCCTACCTAATTCATTTTTGACTGTCATTCATTTCATATAAATTCCAGCCACAAATATTTTGCTGTCCATTTATAAAAACCAGTTGACGCTAGATGTTTGAAGGCGACGGAGGAAGCATCCATTCAGAAGACTGTATATTAGAGGGCCAATGGCATGTACGGAAAACAGGTGACCATCGAATTAAATAACCAGGCGCACCTTAACAGCATTAGCGCCTCTAAAAAAAGTCTCTTTGCAAAAGTTTAGCTCAATCGGACACGATTAAGGGGTTGCCCAAACCGCCAAAGGTCAAACATTTTTATCCGGGAAAAACCGCAAATGAACCCTTAGAATATTCAATAATTTAATTCGAATTTTTGATGCCAAGTGGCTTAGGGTGTGATAAAACGTCGAGATCGATCTTGTATCGTCTCATAAAAATTGTTTTGGCAAAATTATCTCTCCGATACTTTTAATTTTTAAACCGATATATTAAAAATAAAAATTAAAGAATTTTTTTTTTCGAGCTGGCACCAGATCTTGACATTTCAATAATTTTTTAAAACATTTGGCATACACAAAAATAATAGCTGCATTTCCAAACTCAAGTCCCATCTTAATTGAAGAATTTTTTTTTGTACCACAAAGACATTTTTTTCCAACATTACACCAGATGTCGACGCTTCATGACATTGTTTTTCGATTGCGCTCAATTTTTGCAAGGGGACTTTTTTTCGCGGTACCAATAACTTTGAGGTGTGTCCGATTTAAAATTTCAGGAAGACTACAAATATTGGCACTCTACCGTATATCAAGTATACTCAGGAGACAACTTTGAATTGATTGGTGGATTGTTGATTACATTACGGAGCATATCATTAGATTTGAATTACCAGGCGAAGGGCCGTCACGGAATTCCTGTTATATTCCAGACAACACCCAGTAGTAATTAAAAAAAATTGAGTTAGCAGATACTGCTCTAACTAATGTGATCAAATGGGTGTGATGAATAGAGGAGCTAAGATGAATTAGGATACAGTAAATTCAAGATCTTCAAACAATTTTTTTATTACGAGCATTTCTAAAACTTTGTTGAAGACGCCAACTTTCTGTCTCGTCAATTTAATTTTTGCAATGTGGTTCAGCCAAATAGTGCCAATATTTCGATTGATCGATTAATGCCAAACAGATTTTTTTAGTTGCTAATTGTAATCGATTAATGCCAAGAAATAAACGATCAATTGAAATACTCGATTATTTTGAACGTATAGCAGAGAGCATGAGTTGTATAAGATTTTGGAGTTTGGTTATTGTTAACGAACCATTAATTAATTATATTTTAACGGGATGGGAGCAAATTGTAACATATTGAAGCAGAAGAGTAAGCTAGAACGTGATGTAGTATTTTATTAGTGAACACTATATTGTAGTTTTCTACACTAGTTTTCAGATGAGTTTGTTAGTTTTTGGAAGATTGAAATTCACTCACGAAATATTTTGCAAGGTCTTCAAAAAAGCTACATTTTAATGTCACCTTGGTCGTGTCTTTTACAAAAGACTACATTTTTTTGATTACCCAGAAACTGCAGAACGGTTTGGTCATCTTCCTCCTACAGTGAAGGTGTGAAAAGTTGATTGTGCTTGATACAACAGGAAAATTTCCTTAAAACGCTTTTACGATTATTCATTTTTTACGATCTCAGGATAAAAGGTAGCAGAATAAAGCAATCACGCTTCCCCGCCGTGTTGCTAAAAGCCATCTAGCTCTGATGGGATTTGCTTCTCCGGGTAGGTACCTATAATCTATTGAGAAGAAAATTCACACTTACCGTTGGCACGTGCCAAACTGCTGCCATTGGCGAAATTGATGCATTAATTATGTTGAAAGAATAGATAGGGCGGATCGTAAAAATTTGAACGGATAATGGTAGTCAGCGAAATAATAGTCTACGGGACAATCTGATACATCAACGAGGAACAGAAAATTTGAGCTTCAAATTGTCTGTACCTGAGAACGAGGAATGGTTTTACAGCAGGAAGCAAGTTTTGGATTTTTACTTTCCCAGTAAATTCGTTACAGATTCTCACGTTCGTCTACGATAGTATAGAAAAAATGATGTTAATGCAATGATCCTACTAACACTTATGCAAGTATAATTGTAACTTTCGGGTTCGGAAACACAAAATGGGAGCAATGCTATTTAGAACCAAAATACTTATAATAGCCCGAATTGAATGTCTAAATTTGTTAGATCTTTAAAAGTAATGTCACAAAATTTGACTTAAGAAGGTACAAACTCAAATCATAATGTATTTTTATTTATTGCTCAAATTGATTAACATCTGTTAAAAGAATGTCGAAGACGTAAAATATCCACTTTCTGTGGCAAAAAATATACGGAATCAAAAAGTTGCACAAAAATAAATGTACCTTACCTTTTAATGCGTTTTCGTCATAACTAAACTATAGGTATGTTAGCTTTGTTGAAGGTCGTGATAGATGGTAGAAGTTTGGAGTGAGTTTGGAGCAGAAACCAGTTAAATAACCGTGACAGTTTGTGACACTTTATTTTGTCGGATCTTTTCCCGCGTCTGATAGGAATTGTTACACTTGGCTGTTGGTTTCGATGATTCTCTTTAACAATTATCCTTAAAAAGTTCATGGAGCTGCTGAAAGACTACCATGTGAACCACTCCTAGCATATCACCAATATGAACTACACGGACCATGTAAATAGGGTTATTACCCTTTAGGACAACACTAAAAACTCAAAACAAGAATTGAGCGGACTATATCCAAACAACCGCTAATACCATTCATACTTTGTCGTCTTCAGTAGAAACCATGTATCAGATGGAATATCCGATAATCAAGTGGGGGAGGATATGTCGAAAAAAGGATAGAGTTGCTCTAGAATATGAGGAAGAATTCCTAGTATCCGATACCGTAAACCGGGGTGACTTTGATCACTCGAAACTTTTTTCGTAGATCGCTTATTAAACCAGAATAGTCAACCGAAACATTTTAATTTGAAATTATTTTTACTCTAAACTTATAAAATACCGATTTGTTATACTTTTTGAGTATATTGTTCGGTTTTTGGGTACAAAAACTACAAAAAACCGAAATTTGACTTTACCTTATTTTTACGAAGCTTCGTAAAGTGTCTATTTTTTATAAAACAAATAAATCTCAGATTTGAGCAAGAGTAATAAATTACAAGCGAGTTTTTATTTTGCTTTAGAGTGGGATGTGCCAAATATATTTTTAAGAGTTTGCTTATTTTAAATACAAATTGTGAAACTAGTTGGCAATTATTTAAAATTATTTCAAGCTAAAATTCGCAATATTTTGTATTGTTCAATAGTCCAACGTGTTCAAATGGATGAAACTTTTTGTACATTGATAAAGCACTGAAATAAAACAATTTTAGCAGTTTTAAAGGTTTTCAGAATCTTTTAATCTAGTTGAACACATATTATACGAATTTTGGTTACTCGACTTTTACAGCATATTGAAATACTTTGTATAATACCAATTAACATCTCTTTAACAATGAGTATCTTTCCAGAATTAGTTTAAACGAACATTTGAATGAAAAACATTGCCATCAATAATTTAATGTGGGTAAACATGCAGGTTATCAAAGTCACCCCGGAATACGAAAACGGACTTCAATTTGAAATCATTTTTGGAAAAATAGCTGGAAGCGGAGAATTTTAAGTAAAACCGTCCAATCTTGTTCTCCATACATCAGTACATGCTTTAAAAATATTAAACTTGAAAAAAATGTTTTGCGTCTAAAAATATGTAATGATTACTTCGAAAAGTGATCAATGTCACCCCGGTTTACGGTACCTAAGAACTTAGGGACCTCTCTGGTTAACGTATGGGAGCTGTCTTCGCCGATCAGCAGAAGAAAATGATCTCCGGCTCATTTTTTTTTCAATTTATTGACACTCAATTAATTATAAGAAAAACACATGCTGCAAGAATTTTCACTAGCGGTTCTTAGCAGTACTACACATGCGAGATGCAACTTCATTTGCATCTTGTTAAGAAAACAAGCATTATTCAAAAATTCGTGTATAAAAACAAGCAGTGGATTTTACGAAGAAAATTACTTTGAAAAACTGTGTAAAAAAAATACAAAACAACAAAGATAACAAAGATTGTTTAATTAATTTAATTCTTGCTACAGTGAAATATAGTCTGTTGTGAGATGTGATACAGGATATGGAAATCCTAAAGTGATCCGCACCTCGGTCTCATAGGAAATCTATGTCGGTGTGATTGAGGTTTGTTTTGCATCCCTAAACCGGCTCGCTGTCACAGTTAATTTTTATTCTCCGAATATTTTTGTTCAATGATGTGCGAATGAAAAACAATATTTTGTGACAGTTTGACTGAGTGCTCGCCAGCTCGATTCTAACAACTAGATACAAATAGGAGGGTAATATTGGAAGCGGGATCAGTTTCTTCGTTTTGATTAACAATAATTCGACGAAGGATTTCATAATATTTAGGGACACCTATCAATTTCGAAATTATTAGTGCAGTGCTAGACTCTTAAAAGTGTTTTCCAGAGAATTCCATTGATTTAATGCAATGCTCCAACAGTAGAATTGAAAGACCATTAATAACAATTCGGATTTGTGGCGCAGTGTGGACCGTTTTACAGATTTGTATTATTGGCAATTATTTGAAATCAGTCATCGATTGCTCTCACGAAGCTGAAATTAACAGCGATAGCATACCTAAATCGAAAGAGGTTCTATACGATCCTTGAAAATTGTGCCCCGTTGCCATTAACACTATTCAAAGAAAAATTCACTGAATAAAGTTTCTTTACGACATAATAAATCTGTCCAGTTCCATGTAAATTTAGATACTTGCCAACTCCATCCCTATCCGAAGGAAAGGATAGCTGACATTTTGTCCCACCCAGAACACACTACTACCCCTAATTACATGCCAGTATTCTATCCTGTTCTTGCCACGATGATCCCCCTTTCAGCTCGAATAATTATCATTATATACCTACTTCTTGATTGTGCAATTAAGTTGAAATTAAAATGTTTTCAGTGTTTCGTCCCTTAATTAAGAGAAGCAAACTGATGTAACATATAGAGCGTCTATTCATTTCCCCTTTCTTCCAGTAGTGGCAGCTTTGATGATCCACCTTCCCCTGTCCTGGTCTATTGTGGCCCGAGTCAGATCTTTGTCCGCTATCATCAAGATTCACCGGCTGCTCACTTGCTTTACTGTGGTGCGATGGGATGTTGAACCCACTTTGGTGACGAATAGAAAGCACCTCATTCTGTTGGAAGACCTTTTGCAGTGGCTTTACAATACCGGAAAAAGAACTCGTGTGTTTGTGTGACTCGCCCGGAAGGAGATGTAATTAATGGGGTCTGAATGGGTTCCAGTATTCATACAACCACGTGTAGGCAAATTGAGGATGTTCTGGTGTCGAAGCATCAAGTGAATTTTCTGCATTTTTTTGTCTAATTAAGGTTTCGTTAACTTTGTTTCGACATTCATAACGCCAACCGTATAAAAATTTCTATGGGGTAGCTGAACTATTGAAATTTCATATTCAGAGTAACAAAACCAAAAGAAATGAACATACTAGCTCGTGTTGTTCATGCAGAGATAGCAATGACGAAACAAATAATATTAGTTTCAACAGAAGACAGAAGACAGAAGACAGCAGACAGAAGACAGAAGACAGAAGACAGAAGACAGAAGATAGAAGACAGAAGACAGAAGACAGAAGACAGAAGACAGAAGACAGAAGACAGAAGACAGAAGACAGAAGACAGAAGACAGAAGACAGAAGACAGAAGACAGAAGACAGAAGACAGAAGACAGAAGACAGAAGACAGAAGACAGAAGACAGAAGACAGAAGACAGAAGACAGAAGACAGAAGACAGAAGACAGAAGACAGAAGACAGAAGACAGAAGACAGAAGACAGAAGACAGAAGACAGAAGACAGAAGACAGAAGACAGAAGACAGAAGACAGAAGACAGAAGACAGAAGACAGAAGACAGAAGACAGAAGACAGAAGACAGAAGACAGAAGACAGAAGACAGAAGACAGAAGACAGAAGACAGAAGACAGAAGACAGAAGACAGAAGACAGAAGACAGAAGACAGAAGACAGAAGACAGAAGACAGAAGACAGAAGACAGAAGACAGAAGACAGAAGACAGAAGACAGAAGACAGAAGACAGAAGACAGAAGACAGAAGACAGAAGACAGAAGACAGAAGACAGAAGACAGAAGACAGAAGACAGAAGACAGAAGACAGAAGACAGAAGACAGAAGACAGAAGACAGAAGACAGAAGACAGAAGACAGAAGACAGAAGACAGAAGACAGAAGACAGAAGACAGAAGACAGAAGACAGAAGACAGAAGACAGAAGACAGAAGACAGAAGACAGAAGACAGAAGACAGAAGACAGAAGACAGAAGACAGAAGACAGAAGACAGAAGACAGAAGACAGAAGACAGAAGACAGAAGACAGAAGACAGAAGACAGAAGACAGAAGACAGAAGACAGAAGACAGAAGACAGAAGACAGAAGACAGAAGACAGAAGACAGAAGACAGAAGACAGAAGACAGAAGACAGAAGACAGAAGACAGAAGACAGAAGACAGAAGACAGAAGACAGAAGACAGAAGACAGAAGACAGAAGACAGAAGACAGAAGACAGAAGACAGAAGACAGAAGACAGAAGACAGAAGACAGAAGACAGAAGACAGAAGACAGAAGACAGAAGACAGAAGACAGAAGACAGAAGACAGAAGACAGAAGACAGAAGACAGAAGACAGAAGACAGAAGACAGAAGACAGAAGACAGAAGACAGAAGACAGAAGACAGAAGACAGAAGACAGAAGACAGAAGACAGAAGACAGAAGACAGAAGACAGAAGACAGAAGACAGAAGACAGAAGACAGAAGACAGAAGACAGAAGACAGAAGACAGAAGACAGAAGACAGAAGACAGAATACAGAAGACAGAAGACAGAAGACAGAAGACAGAAGACAGAAGACAGAAGACAGAAGACAGAAGACAGAAGACAGAAGACAGAAGACAGAAGACAGAAGACAGAAGACAGAAGACAGAAGACAGAAGACAGAAGACAGAAGACAGAAGACAGAAGACAGAAGACAGAAGACAGAAGACAGAAGACAGAAGACAGAAGACAGAAGACAGAAGACAGAAGACAGAAGACAGAAGACAGAAGACAGAAGACAGAAGACAGAAGACAGAAGACAGAAGACAGAAGACAGAAGACAGAAGACAGAAGACAGAAGACAGAAGACAGAAGACAGAAGACAGAAGACAGAAGACAGAAGACAGAAGACAGAAGACAGAAGACAGAAGACAGAAGACAGAAGACAGAAGACAGAAGACAGAAGACAGAAGACAGAAGACAGAAGACAGAAGACAGAAGACAGAAGACAGAAGACAGAAGACAGAAGACAGAAGACAGAAGACAGAAGACAGAAGACAGAAGACAGAAGACAGAAGACAGAAGACAGAAGACAGAAGACAGAAGACAGAAGACAGAAGACAGAAGACAGAAGACAGAAGACAGAAGACAGAAGACAGAAGACAGAAGACAGAAGACAGAAGAC
The DNA here is from genome assembly GCF_030247195.1 of Topomyia yanbarensis. Lineage (NCBI taxonomy): Eukaryota > Metazoa > Arthropoda > Insecta > Diptera > Culicidae > Topomyia > Topomyia yanbarensis. Next base: position 191,034,892 of record NC_080671.1, on the reverse strand, counting down.
AGAAGACAGAAGACAGAAGACAGAAGACAGAAGACAGAAGACAGAAGACAGAAGACAGAAGACAGAAGACAGAAGACAGAAGACAGAAGACAGAAGACAGAAGACAGAAGACAGAAGACAGAAGACAGAAGACAGAAGACAGAAGACAGAAGACAGAAGACAGAAGACAGAAGACAGAAGACAGAAGACAGAAGACAGAAGACAGAAGACAGAAGACAGAAGACAGAAGACAGAAGACAGAAGACAGAAGACAGAAGACAGAAGACAGAAGACAGAAGACAGAAGACAGAAGACAGAAGACAGAAGACAGAAGACAGAAGACAGAAGACAGAAGACAGAAGACAGAAGACAGAAGACAGAAGACAGAAGACAGAAGACAGAAGACAGAAGACAGAAGACAGAAGACAGAAGACAGAAGACAGAAGACAGAAGACAGAAGACAGAAGACAGAAGACAGAAGACAGAAGACAGAAGACAGAAGACAGAAGACAGAAGACAGAAGACAGAAGACAGAAGACAGAAGACAGAAGACAGAAGACAGAAGACAGAAGACAGAAGACAGAAGACAGAAGACAGAAGACAGAAGACAGAAGACAGAAGACAGAAGACAGAAGACAGAAGACAGAAGACAGAAGACAGAAGACAGAAGACAGAAGACAGAAGACAGAAGACAGAAGACAGAAGACAGAAGACAGAAGACAGAAGACAGAAGACAGAAGACAGAAGACAGAAGACAGAAGACAGAAGACAGAAGACAGAAGACAGAAGACAGAAGACAGAAGACAGAAGACAGAAGACAGAAGACAGAAGACAGAAGACAGAAGACAGAAGACAGAAGACAGAAGACAGAAGACAGAAGACAGAAGACAGAAGACAGAAGACAGAAGACAGAAGACAGAAGACAGAAGACAGAAGACAGAAGACAGAAGACAGAAGACAGAAGACAGAAGACAGAAGACAGAAGACAGAAGACAGAAGACAGAAGACAGAAGACAGAAGACAGAAGACAGAAGACAGAAGACAGAAGACAGAAGACAGAAGACAGAAGACAGAAGACAGAAGACAGAAGACAGAAGACAGAAGACAGAAGACAGAAGACAGAAGACAGAAGACAGAAGACAGAAGACAGAAGACAGAAGACAGAAGACAGAAGACAGAAGACAGAAGACAGAAGACAGAAGACAGAAGACAGAAGACAGAAGACAGAAGACAGAAGACAGAAGACAGAAGACAGAAGACAGAAGACAGAAGACAGAAGACAGAAGACAGAAGACAGAAGACAGAAGACAGAAGACAGAAGACAGAAGACAGAAGACAGAAGACAGAAGACAGAAGACAGAAGACAGAAGACAGAAGACAGAAGACAGAAGACAGAAGACAGAAGACAGAAGACAGAAGACAGAAGACAGAAGACAGAAGACAGAAGACAGAAGACAGAAGACAGAAGACAGAAGACAGAAGACAGAAGACAGAAGACAGAAGACAGAAGACAGAAGACAGAAGACAGAAGACAGAAGACAGAAGACAGAAGACAGAAGACAGAAGACAGAAGACAGAAGACAGAAGACAGAAGACAGAAGACAGAAGACAGAAGACAGAAGACAGAAGACAGAAGACAGAAGACAGAAGACAGAAGACAGAAGACAGAAGACAGAAGACAGAAGACAGAAGACAGAAGACAGAAGACAGAAGACAGAAGACAGAAGACAGAAGACAGAAGACAGAAGACAGAAGACAGAAGACAGAAGACAGAAGACAGAAGACAGAAGACAGAAGACAGAAGACAGAAGACAGAAGACAGAAGACAGAAGACAGAAGACAGAAGACAGAAGACAGAAGACAGAAGACAGAAGACAGAAGACAGAAGACAGAAGACAGAAGACAGAAGACAGAAGACAGAAGACAGAAGACAGAAGACAGAAGACAGAAGACAGAAGACAGAAGACAGAAGACAGAAGACAGAAGACAGAAGACAGAAGACAGAAGACAGAAGACAGAAGACAGAAGACAGAAGACAGAAGACAGAAGACAGAAGACAGAAGACAGAAGACAGAAGACAGAAGACAGAAGACAGAAGACAGAAGACAGAAGACAGAAGACAGAAGACAGAAGACAGAAGACAGAAGACAGAAGACAGAAGACAGAAGACAGAAGACAGAAGACAGAAGACAGAAGACAGAAGACAGAAGACAGAAGACAGAAGACAGAAGACAGAAGACAGAAGACAGAAGACAGAAGACAGAAGACAGAAGACAGAAGACAGAAGACAGAAGACAGAAGACAGAAGACAGAAGACAGAAGACAGAAGACAGAAGACAGAAGACAGAAGACAGAAGACAGAAGACAGAAGACAGAAGACAGAAGACAGAAGACAGAAGACAGAAGACAGAAGACAGAAGACAGAAGACAGAAGACAGAAGACAGAAGACAGAAGACAGAAGACAGAAGACAGAAGACAGAAGACAGAAGACAGAAGACAGAAGACAGAAGACAGAAGACAGAAGACAGAAGACAGAAGACAGAAGACAGAAGACAGAAGACAGAAGACAGAAGACAGAAGACAGAAGACAGAAGACAGAAGACAGAAGACAGAAGACAGAAGACAGAAGACAGAAGACAGAAGACAGAAGACAGAAGACAGAAGACAGAAGACAGAAGACAGAAGACAGAAGACAGAAGACAGAAGACAGAAGACAGAAGACAGAAGACAGAAGACAGAAGACAGAAGACAGAAGACAGAAGACAGAAGACAGAAGACAGAAGACAGAAGACAGAAGACAGAAGACAGAAGACAGAAGACAGAAGACAGAAGACAGAAGACAGAAGACAGAAGACAGAAGACAGAAGACAGAAGACAGAAGACAGAAGACAGAAGACAGAAGACAGAAGACAGAAGACAGAAGACAGAAGACAGAAGACAGAAGACAGAAGACAGAAGACAGAAGACAGAAGACAGAAGACAGAAGACAGAAGACAGAAGACAGAAGACAGAAGACAGAAGACAGAAGACAGAAGACAGAAGACAGAAGACAGAAGACAGAAGACAGAAGACAGAAGACAGAAGACAGAAGACAGAAGACAGAAGACAGAAGACAGAAGACAGAAGACAGAAGACAGAAGACAGAAGACAGAAGACAGAAGACAGAAGACAGAAGACAGAAGACAGAAGACAGAAGACAGAAGACAGAAGACAGAAGACAGAAGACAGAAGACAGAAGACAGAAGACAGAAGACAGAAGACAGAAGACAGAAGACAGAAGACAGAAGACAGAAGACAGAAGACAGAAGACAGAAGACAGAAGACAGAAGACAGAAGACAGAAGACAGAAGACAGAAGACAGAAGACAGAAGACAGAAGACAGAAGACAGAAGACAGAAGACAGAAGACAGAAGACAGAAGACAGAAGACAGAAGACAGAAGACAGAAGACAGAAGACAGAAGACAGAAGACAGAAGACAGAAGACAGAAGACAGAAGACAGAAGACAGAAGACAGAAGACAGAAGACAGAAGACAGAAGACAGAAGACAGAAGACAGAAGACAGAAGACAGAAGACAGAAGACAGAAGACAGAAGACAGAAGACAGAAGACAGAAGACAGAAGACAGAAGACAGAAGACAGAAGACAGAAGACAGAAGACAGAAGACAGAAGACAGAAGACAGAAGACAGAAGACAGAAGACAGAAGACAGAAGACAGAAGACAGAAGACAGAAGACAGAAGACAGAAGACAGAAGACAGAAGACAGAAGACAGAAGACAGAAGACAGAAGACAGAAGACAGAAGACAGAAGACAGAAGACAGAAGACAGAAGACAGAAGACAGAAGACAGAAGACAGAAGACAGAAGACAGAAGACAGAAGACAGAAGACAGAAGACAGAAGACAGAAGACAGAAGACAGAAGACAGAAGACAGAAGACAGAAGACAGAAGACAGAAGACAGAAGACAGAAGACAGAAGACAGAAGACAGAAGACAGAAGACAGAAGACAGAAGACAGAAGACAGAAGACAGAAGACAGAAGACAGAAGACAGAAGACAGAAGACAGAAGACAGAAGACAGAAGACAGAAGACAGAAGACAGAAGACAGAAGACAGAAGACAGAAGACAGAAGACAGAAGACAGAAGACAGAAGACAGAAGACAGAAGACAGAAGACAGAAGACAGAAGACAGAAGACAGAAGACAGAAGACAGAAGACAGAAGACAGAAGACAGAAGACAGAAGACAGAAGACAGAAGACAGAAGACAGAAGACAGAAGACAGAAGACAGAAGACAGAAGACAGAAGACAGAAGACAGAAGACAGAAGACAGAAGACAGAAGACAGAAGACAGAAGACAGAAGACAGAAGACAGAAGACAGAAGACAGAAGACAGAAGACAGAAGACAGAAGACAGAAGACAGAAGACAGAAGACAGAAGACAGAAGACAGAAGACAGAAGACAGAAGACAGAAGACAGAAGACAGAAGACAGAAGACAGAAGACAGAAGACAGAAGACAGAAGACAGAAGACAGAAGACAGAAGACAGAAGACAGAAGACAGAAGACAGAAGACAGAAGACAGAAGACAGAAGACAGAAGACAGAAGACAGAAGACAGAAGACAGAAGACAGAAGACAGAAGACAGAAGACAGAAGACAGAAGACAGAAGACAGAAGACAGAAGACAGAAGACAGAAGACAGAAGACAGAAGACAGAAGACAGAAGACAGAAGACAGAAGACAGAAGACAGAAGACAGAAGACAGAAGACAGAAGACAGAAGACAGAAGACAGAAGACAGAAGACAGAAGACAGAAGACAGAAGACAGAAGACAGAAGACAGAAGACAGAAGACAGAAGACAGAAGACAGAAGACAGAAGACAGAAGACAGAAGACAGAAGACAGAAGACAGAAGACAGAAGACAGAAGACAGAAGACAGAAGACAGAAGACAGAAGACAGAAGACAGAAGACAGAAGACAGAAGACAGAAGACAGAAGACAGAAGACAGAAGACAGAAGACAGAAGACAGAAGACAGAAGACAGAAGACAGAAGACAGAAGACAGAAGACAGAAGACAGAAGACAGAAGACAGAAGACAGAAGACAGAAGACAGAAGACAGAAGACAGAAGACAGAAGACAGAAGACAGAAGACAGAAGACAGAAGACAGAAGACAGAAGACAGAAGACAGAAGACAGAAGACAGAAGACAGAAGACAGAAGACAGAAGACAGAAGACAGAAGACAGAAGACAGAAGACAGAAGACAGAAGACAGAAGACAGAAGACAGAAGACAGAAGACAGAAGACAGAAGACAGAAGACAGAAGACAGAAGACAGAAGACAGAAGACAGAAGACAGAAGACAGAAGACAGAAGACAGAAGACAGAAGACAGAAGACAGAAGACAGAAGACAGAAGACAGAAGACAGAAGACAGAAGACAGAAGACAGAAGACAGAAGACAGAAGACAGAAGACAGAAGACAGAAGACAGAAGACAGAAGACAGAAGACAGAAGACAGAAGACAGAAGACAGAAGACAGAAGACAGAAGACAGAAGACAGAAGACAGAAGACAGAAGACAGAAGACAGAAGACAGAAGACAGAAGACAGAAGACAGAAGACAGAAGACAGAAGACAGAAGACAGAAGACAGAAGACAGAAGACAGAAGACAGAAGACAGAAGACAGAAGACAGAAGACAGAAGACAGAAGACAGAAGACAGAAGACAGAAGACAGAAGACAGAAGACAGAAGACAGAAGACAGAAGACAGAAGACAGAAGACAGAAGACAGAAGACAGAAGACAGAAGACAGAAGACAGAAGACAGAAGACAGAAGACAGAAGACAGAAGACAGAAGACAGAAGACAGAAGACAGAAGACAGAAGACAGAAGACAGAAGACAGAAGACAGAAGACAGAAGACAGAAGACAGAAGACAGAAGACAGAAGACAGAAGACAGAAGACAGAAGACAGAAGACAGAAGACAGAAGACAGAAGACAGAAGACAGAAGACAGAAGACAGAAGACAGAAGACAGAAGACAGAAGACAGAAGACAGAAGACAGAAGACAGAAGACAGAAGACAGAAGACAGAAGACAGAAGACAGAAGACAGAAGACAGAAGACAGAAGACAGAAGACAGAAGACAGAAGACAGAAGACAGAAGACAGAAGACAGAAGACAGAAGACAGAAGACAGAAGACAGAAGACAGAAGACAGAAGACAGAAGACAGAAGACAGAAGACAGAAGACAGAAGACAGAAGACAGAAGACAGAAGACAGAAGACAGAAGACAGAAGACAGAAGACAGAAGACAGAAGACAGAAGACAGAAGACAGAAGACAGAAGACAGAAGACAGAAGACAGAAGACAGAAGACAGAAGACAGAAGACAGAAGACAGAAGACAGAAGACAGAAGACAGAAGACAGAAGACAGAAGACAGAAGACAGAAGACAGAAGACAGAAGACAGAAGACAGAAGACAGAAGACAGAAGACAGAAGACAGAAGACAGAAGACAGAAGACAGAAGACAGAAGACAGAAGACAGAAGACAGAAGACAGAAGACAGAAGACAGAAGACAGAAGACAGAAGACAGAAGACAGAAGACAGAAGACAGAAGACAGAAGACAGAAGACAGAAGACAGAAGACAGAAGACAGAAGACAGAAGACAGAAGACAGAAGACAGAAGACAGAAGACAGAAGACAGAAGACAGAAGACAGAAGACAGAAGACAGAAGACAGAAGACAGAAGACAGAAGACAGAAGACAGAAGACAGAAGACAGAAGACAGAAGACAGAAGACAGAAGACAGAAGACAGAAGACAGAAGACAGAAGACAGAAGACAGAAGACAGAAGACAGAAGACAGAAGACAGAAGACAGAAGACAGAAGACAGAAGACAGAAGACAGAAGACAGAAGACAGAAGACAGAAGACAGAAGACAGAAGACAGAAGACAGAAGACAGAAGACAGAAGACAGAAGACAGAAGACAGAAGACAGAAGACAGAAGACAGAAGACAGAAGACAGAAGACAGAAGACAGAAGACAGAAGACAGAAGACAGAAGACAGAAGACAGAAGACAGAAGACAGAAGACAGAAGACAGAAGACAGAAGACAGAAGACAGAAGACAGAAGACAGAAGACAGAAGACAGAAGACAGAAGACAGAAGACAGAAGACAGAAGACAGAAGACAGAAGACAGAAGACAGAAGACAGAAGACAGAAGACAGAAGACAGAAGACAGAAGACAGAAGACAGAAGACAGAAGACAGAAGACAGAAGACAGAAGACAGAAGACAGAAGACAGAAGACAGAAGACAGAAGACAGAAGACAGAAGACAGAAGACAGAAGACAGAAGACAGAAGACAGAAGACAGAAGACAGAAGACAGAAGACAGAAGACAGAAGACAGAAGACAGAAGACAGAAGACAGAAGACAGAAGACAGAAGACAGAAGACAGAAGACAGAAGACAGAAGACAGAAGACAGAAGACAGAAGACAGAAGACAGAAGACAGAAGACAGAAGACAGAAGACAGAAGACAGAAGACAGAAGACAGAAGACAGAAGACAGAAGACAGAAGACAGAAGACAGAAGACAGAAGACAGAAGACAGAAGACAGAAGACAGAAGACAGAAGACAGAAGACAGAAGACAGAAGACAGAAGACAGAAGACAGAAGACAGAAGACAGAAGACAGAAGACAGAAGACAGAAGACAGAAGACAGAAGACAGAAGACAGAAGACAGAAGACAGAAGACAGAAGACAGAAGACAGAAGACAGAAGACAGAAGACAGAAGACAGAAGACAGAAGACAGAAGACAGAAGACAGAAGACAGAAGACAGAAGACAGAAGACAGAAGACAGAAGACAGAAGACAGAAGACAGAAGACAGAAGACAGAAGACAGAAGACAGAAGACAGAAGACAGAAGACAGAAGACAGAAGACAGAAGACAGAAGACAGAAGACAGAAGACAGAAGACAGAAGACAGAAGACAGAAGACAGAAGACAGAAGACAGAAGACAGAAGACAGAAGACAGAAGACAGAAGACAGAAGACAGAAGACAGAAGACAGAAGACAGAAGACAGAAGACAGAAGACAGAAGACAGAAGACAGAAGACAGAAGACAGAAGACAGAAGACAGAAGACAGAAGACAGAAGACAGAAGACAGAAGACAGAAGACAGAAGACAGAAGACAGAAGACAGAAGACAGAAGACAGAAGACAGAAGACAGAAGACAGAAGACAGAAGACAGAAGACAGAAGACAGAAGACAGAAGACAGAAGACAGAAGACAGAAGACAGAAGACAGAAGACAGAAGACAGAAGACAGAAGACAGAAGACAGAAGACAGAAGACAGAAGACAGAAGACAGAAGACAGAAGACAGAAGACAGAAGACAGAAGACAGAAGACAGAAGACAGAAGACAGAAGACAGAAGACAGAAGACAGAAGACAGAAGACAGAAGACAGAAGACAGAAGACAGAAGACAGAAGACAGAAGACAGAAGACAGAAGACAGAAGACAGAAGACAGAAGACAGAAGACAGAAGACAGAAGACAGAAGACAGAAGACAGAAGACAGAAGACAGAAGACAGAAGACAGAAGACAGAAGACAGAAGACAGAAGACAGAAGACAGAAGACAGAAGACAGAAGACAGAAGACAGAAGACAGAAGACAGAAGACAGAAGACAGAAGACAGAAGACAGAAGACAGAAGACAGAAGACAGAAGACAGAAGACAGAAGACAGAAGACAGAAGACAGAAGACAGAAGACAGAAGACAGAAGACAGAAGACAGAAGACAGAAGACAGAAGACAGAAGACAGAAGACAGAAGACAGAAGACAGAAGACAGAAGACAGAAGACAGAAGACAGAAGACAGAAGACAGAAGACAGAAGACAGAAGACAGAAGACAGAAGACAGAAGACAGAAGACAGAAGACAGAAGACAGAAGACAGAAGACAGAAGACAGAAGACAGAAGACAGAAGACAGAAGACAGAAGACAGAAGACAGAAGACAGAAGACAGAAGACAGAAGACAGAAGACAGAAGACAGAAGACAGAAGACAGAAGACAGAAGACAGAAGACAGAAGACAGAAGACAGAAGACAGAAGACAGAAGACAGAAGACAGAAGACAGAAGACAGAAGACAGAAGACAGAAGACAGAAGACAGAAGACAGAAGACAGAAGACAGAAGACAGAAGACAGAAGACAGAAGACAGAAGACAGAAGACAGAAGACAGAAGACAGAAGACAGAAGACAGAAGACAGAAGACAGAAGACAGAAGACAGAAGACAGAAGACAGAAGACAGAAGACAGAAGACAGAAGACAGAAGACAGAAGACAGAAGACAGAAGACAGAGGACAGAGGACAGAGGACAGAGGACAGAGGACAGAAGACAGAGGACAGAGGACAGAGGACAGAGGACAGAGGACAGAGGACAGAAGACAGAGGACAGAGGACAGAAGACAGAAGACAGAAGACAGAGGACAGAGGACAGAAGACAGAGGACAGAGGACAGAAGACAGAAGACAGAAGACAGAGGACAGAGGACAGAAGACAGAAGACAGAAGACAGAAGACAGAAGACAGAAGACAGAAGACAGAAGACAGAAGACAGAAGACAGAAGACAGAAGACAGAAGACAGAAGACAGAAGACAAAAGACAGAAGACAGAAGACAGAAGACAGAAGACAGAAGACAGAAGACAGTAGACAGGAAGTAGAATATCCAGATTTCAAATTTTGATTTCAACTTACCTATTTCAGATTATTGTAACCTAATGAAAAAAAATGTATTTAATTAGTTCAGCTTATTAAATAAAAGATATGTGATATTTAAAATATAAGAGAATTGACAGAATAAAATAAGATGAGTCTAAATTAAGAAATTCAATGAAATGAATAAAATGCACGATAGGATATAATAGATAAGAATAATAAAATGTATGAACTTAAAATAATGAAATAAAATGGCGAATAATAATAAAATGAACAAATTGAATTAAATTAAAAAAATAAAGAAAATGGAGAAAACGAATTTAATGAAGAACTGAATAGCATGAATAAAATGAATGAAATAAATAAAATGAATAAAACCAATAAAATCGATAAAATTAATAAAATAAATGAAATGAAAAAAATGAATAAAGTTGATAAAGTTAATAAAAAGAATGATATGTGTAAAATGAAAAAATTAAAACATTTATTAAAATCATTAAAAGGATGAAATTAATAAAATGAACGGATTGATTAAAATGAACGGAATGAAAAAATAAATAATTCAATTAATCAATAAAATAAAATGAAAAAAATGAAAAAAATTAATAAAATCAATGGAATTGATAACACTAATAAAACTCATAAAGTTAATAAAATGAATAAAAAGAATAAAATAAACAAAAAGTTATGTTCTTCGCTATCGTTTTCACTGCACGGGATTTTAAGTCGGTGTTAGAAGATCAGTTTTAACTCTCGATTCACTTCACTCGTATTTTATTTACATCAAAAAGATCACTCGCGGAAAATGGTACACACAGTGACTGTTACGACCGGGGTATTATTGTTAACTGGGTTTGTCAGCTGGCTTGTACAGCTGATGATTGTTTGTACCTACGGACCTACCAATGTATTACGATCGTTTTGATTTGTGCTGGTATTGTACGGTCACTGTTTGGTACGATCTGCAATAGTATCGCGTTATGCTGCATTGCGTACTGGTCGGGAGGGTGGCACACGTTTTTGTATAGCAGTTCATAGTGATAGATTTAGCTTAGCATTGATTGTTGGTTAAGTTCATAGACTTCAATTTAGTTTATTATTTTAAGTATTTAGGTATAGTTTATTATTTTTGATATCTAAGTTTAATTAATTAGCTTTTAAACATTCCGGCTACCTTGAAGTGTCTTGGCTACTTCCACAATCTTCACATTTTTCTTCTACTTCTTCTTCTATTCATCGTCTGAACTGGGATCTGTTGGTGTGGACTGTGTTTCCGGTTTCGCAAGTAAGGCCAGTTGGACGACTGGGTGGACAACTGAATCGGACGTAGCTGATTTCCTACCAGGAAATGGCCTGGGGTCAGAGCTTCCAGATCTAACAGATCGGACGGTATGGCGGTGAGAGGTCTGGAGTTTAGCCAAATCTCGATCTGGGCGAGTATGGTTATCATGTCTTCGAAGCAGACATTCACACTGTCGATCTAACGCAACAGATGGAGCTTAGCTGACTTGACGGCTGCTTCCAACAGACCGTCGAAGTGCGGAGCGCGAGGTGGAATGAATCGCCATGTGATCCCATTTTCGGAACATCAATCGAGGATCTGCTTTCGTCCGCCCTGATCGGACTTTAGCATCTGGTGGATTCGGTTGAGCTCGTTGGATGGATCCTTGAATGCTCGTTGGATGGAGTCTACATCGCACACGGAAAACGGTCTGGTTGGCGAGACTCGCGAGAACGGAAAGTCTGCTATGGTTTGTTGGATCAAACGGGGTTTGCTATGAAAATACGCGTAGCACTGATGATACGTACGGCGAACGAGGTCGCGTCTTCCAATCACCCAGAACTTCTGGTGCATCAGTTGTGGTCCTGCGTGCATCCGATTATTGTGGTAGTGCTCGGACAACAACACGGATATCGGGTGCTTCGCAAGCAGCATTATCAGGTGCTTCACTTCCGTAACTGCGGCGTGCTTATGTATCCTACCGACTCGAATAACGCTGTTTTTGTACATCGTCGATTTCAACCACTTCAATGCCACTGGAAGGAGATTATGTCGGAATATTTTCGACAACTTCTTGGAAAACATCTCACGTTGAGTAACAAGACACAATGCTAGATCAGCCTCGCATAGATCGGATGTAGAAAGAGACTCAAACGGCTTTGGTTTGGTTTTCTGGACGACAGCTCATAGAGAGCGGAAATATCGCATCCAATACGCGATGGAACGTTGTAGCTTGTAAGCGATGGAACGTTGTTGTAACGGGCACGATTGCAACCAGTAGAGCAGAGTTAAAAATATTCAAATTCATTGAAGGAAAATTGATCATATTCAGCCGCATTCATTTTCAATATTCAGTGACGCAGCTGAAAACGTCAAACGAATAAACCGCCCATTCATCCGTGCAGATTTTCATTCGTCTCCGATTATTATACGAAGCGAACTTACAGCAACGAATCAAACGTATCAAAGTAGGCCCTAGGACAATGAAAGCGACGATGATTGTTGTTTTATATGCTTTACCGGCATTTAAAAACATTTTCCTAGATAATTAGTGAATTGAATATATTGTACGATATTCAACTGACTGAATAACATGGAATATTTTTTCTATTCACCGCGAGTCACATCAGGTTCATTTTCAGTCGTCAAAAAAGAGCTTCGATTATTTGTAACTCTGCAGTAGAGGACTATCGTCGAATCGACCCAGAAGAACACTTCGTACGATGTCTTAAAATACTTCATAACCTTCTCATATAGGTTTGCCGATAACACGGTGGCACACAGCTCTAGGCGCGCAATCAATTGGCAGGAGGCTAACGGTGCGACCTTGGATTTTGACTTTAGCAACTGAACACGAATCCCTGCAGCGGATTCAGACTGGACTGAGACATCGGAGGAAATATAGAGTTGGATGATTTCTATCTTAATCTGCGACACGAATCTGGGAATGCGAATTGTGGAGATTGCATCTAGCGTATCATGGAACTCCTTCCATTCGCCTTGGAGATGCGGAGGTAGCGGACGATCCCACTCGTAGGAATCTCCTTAGTCGGTCTTCAATACCCACAGGCGCAGCATGCACAGCTTCGCTACGGTGATTGTTGGGCCAACTAGTCCTAGTGGGTCGAAGATCTGCGCCTTCCTTCCTTTTGGTCAGGACTGAGGCTGTTTTACACTACGCGTCGAAAACAACTCCGATCTTCGTGGTTGTGCTGATTTCCTTAAATACAGGGTGGTGCGGGAGGTAGCAGTGTGAGTTCATATCGTCTACTAGATCTATAAGCTTTTTCATGTACGCTAATCGGGCGTATTCGTCCATGGATTTACAGTATACGTCTCTGGTGAGTGGATCACGCTATAGTCGCTTCTAAAGACTCGGGAAACGACGTTCGGCGATGGATCTGGATTCGCCGAGGTTGACTAGCGGATCACGGGTGAGAAGTAAACGAACGAGATGACAACCGGACGAATCGCGAGTGGTTGTAGTAGCGAAAAGTTCTTCACATTGATTTCCTTTTACGGAATACACAGAACACGGTTCAACAGCTTCTATCTCTCAGAATTTCCGCAACGCTTGTTCTAAGCTTCGATCGACAGTGGTCAGATGCTCAGATTATATTAGCAACGGTAGTCCCTTTTCCCAGGGAACTCTTGCTGTCAGGATGTAGGTCGTGGTGCGCTTCACCACCGATAACCATGTCAATGTCGGATAGGATGTGGAAGATTCTAGACGGAAATGTCGATCTGAACTGTTGACCGTCGGTCTCTTGAGGATCAGAAACTCAAGCTTAGTGAAGTACGGTGTCGACTTCGATTTGATCATAGCAGTCAATTGGCACTTAATCTGCTTGGTGGATTTTGCTATACCAGCTACTGCGATATCCACCTTGGTGCGACGAAGGTTGAGGGAATTTGCAAGCTTCTTGGTGATGAAGTTGAACATGAATCCGCAATCTAGAAGTGCGCGTGCGGGGATTTTCTTGCCGTTCTGATCTACGACGAAAAGAGAGACAGTTTTCTAGTAAAACTGTACTGTGCTCAGCCTGAACGGACGGGTTTACTTGGCTGTTCGGCTTCCCCGAGGTGGAAGAGTTAGCGATGGAGGGCGTCGAGGGAATCAGCTGACTTTCCTCGATAACAGGAGTCGATGGCATCTTCGGTGGTGTTGACTCGTGCAGCAGTTTTTCATGACAGTAACGGCAAGAGAACTTGGAGGTACAGTTCCTGACTTGGTGTTCAGTACGGAAGCAATTCCAGCATAAACGCTTTAGGGAAACCAGCTCACGGCACTGGCGGACGGACATCTCGGAAAATGCTGGGCAACGAAATGCTTCTCTGGACAAGCGAGACACGAGGGAGCACTGTACTTCGGCTCAATGGTAGCTGCCTTGTACGCCACCTTGAACGGCTTCGGGGTTGTAATCGGACCGGCCACCTTAGCTGTAACTGGTTGTTGGGACCGATATTGCAGGTCCGTTACGACAGGCGTCGGCATTCGGGCACGTTGCTAGAGGAACTCGATCAGCATCTCGTAGGTAACGTTCTCGTTATTGCTGGTTTTCTCCTCCCAAGCACGTAGCGTAGTTGGATCCAGCTTGTAGGAATGGAGGTGGACTAACGGGGTATCCCAATAATGGACTGGCTCGCCTAACTTTGCCAAAGCCCGCACATGCCGGTGGAAATCGTCAGTCAATCCGTGGATTTCTTGGGGGTACTCTCGCTTGACCGGCAGGAGATCGTACAGAGCTCGGAAGAGTTGAAGCTTCAGAAACCGCTTGTTGTCGTACCGCTTTAGCAATGCTTCCCAAGTCGATGCGTAGTTGTCTGCTTCAATGTCTACGGACTCGAATGGTTTCCGGCGACAGCTGCAAGTACTACGACTTTGCAACTGTCGGAATATCTGCATTACGTCTACGTGTCAAGGAATGCGAGCCAACGGGAGAAATCACCGTTAAACTTGTGAAGATCATTCTGTTTAGTATGGTTGGGTTGAGGTCCGCAGCACGATTGGACAGCAGAAATCTTTTGACCGTACAATAACGCGTCTTGAAATCCATTTTCTCTTCCAGGTGGGTATCTAACATCTCCGGCTTATCATACAACTCGATCTGTCTTCGTACCTCCGGGAACTCCTTGTAGATCTGGTCCAGTGAAACTAGACGAATTGGAATCTGGCAGGCATGCCGATCGCAATCGAAATCCTCCGCAAACTTGTCCCCTGCCTTCTGCACTACAAGGATCCTTTTTCGCTGGATCACGCACTCTGACAACTTATTTTCTGTCTTGGTCGACATTATTATACCACTTCACTAATCTTCACTACACCACTTTAACTATCGGAAGCGGTACGAATCGATAAAACGGAATCCTTCTCGGCGCGGGTAGCGTTCTTACACGACGCTAAATCGAAAAATGACACAAATTGACCGTAAATATCCTTCCCGTCGCAGTATGTCACTTTTTCGTGGAACAACCGAGAATGGCATGCAAATCGAACGAAATTATCCTTCCCGACGCGAGCGTACCAATCTACGCGAATTCGTCACTCACCTCCTCATTAGCAAAAAACGCGCAATTTTTTCAAAAACAGAAATTTTCCAAAAACTTCTGTTCCGACTTCAGCATTCATTAAATACTAAGAATCTGTGGCAAAACATAACATTTAATTATGTTTTCTCACCTATCATGCTGCTAGATTCTTGTGGAAGGCCCAACTTCAAGCAAGCAAAAGACAAAAGACACATTTCTATTCGATCATACTTGTCAAGCTCTAGTTTTTAATTCTAAGTTGAAAACCTATCGATCTTGTCATCAAATAGCCGAAAATAGCTATAAAGGCAGATATAAATAGCAGTAAATTTATGTTACAAAGTGCCCAAAATCAAGGCGAATTAATTGTATTATTGTATTTCGAAAAGCTTTGGTAAAAAAAAACACATTTTAAGTGAGCATTAATATAGATGATTTTTAAATTACAAAGTCCGTAAACTGATTTGAACTTAACTCAGGCAACCAATGTTCTTTCCGCCTTTTTCATTTCTTATAAAAAAGACATCAACACTGTTAAATATAATCCCCATGTCAAAGGAAGGGTCAAGTGTTTGTTTGAATCTTTTAAAGCTCGCTGTTAGTGCCCGGTTGACGAGAAAGGTGTGTTAAGTTGCAATAATTTTTGAAAGCGTATTTTTCCCACTTCAACGACCAGTTTGATTTCTGCTTTTAGCCATTTTTCGCAACTGATGCGCTTCGAACTCCACACGCCAGCCACAGTACTCCAGCGAACTGACTGCCACACAGCGAGCGAAAGAAAGTTTATGGTGCGCAATAATGGAAAGTTGTATATCATGAAAAAACAATTCACGTGCAATTTAGTGCATAGTCTGGTTCCTTATGTCTTACGTTGGAATATGTTACTTGGATTGCTTTCTGTTCAGTCTTTGCTGCCAACTTGGGAATGTTCATCTACCTACCGTTTGGTGTTGGGTTTGCGTGTTACATGAACAATGGATTCCGTCCACCTTAGCGGTGTCACTTTGATGCTTCGGAACTGTCGGTATTAATTCTTGTATTCGTATTCTCGGTGTGGATAAGGGTTGGAATGGTTTGATTTGGTATGACATTGAATCGATTGAATCATGAGACGTTTTATCCGTTGTGTGTTCAACAAATAAAACCTTTAACTTGCCCTACCCGGGTTCTCGTAAATTGAAATGCTATAGCTATGTCTATTTTTAACCGATTTGGGCATTTTAAGATATTTTGAATTCAAAAAATTGTCCATTTTCGACTCTTCTTACTAGTTCATCTGGTTCCGGAAAATCCGTATTTACAGGGGCATGTTGCAGTACTGGGAAGCAAATGGAATTCTGGCAGCAAAGGTATCAAAGTTTTTGAATTTCTAAAGAAGCCTATTTTGTGTCGTTACGGGCCCATATAGCAATTTCATCTCGGAATGGAATCTGAAATGGTTCCATAGCTATAGGGTGCAGCCTTCTAAGTCAATTCCATTAATTTAAACATCCATAGTGCAAGAATTTCATGGAAATTCGCAAATGCTTCTAAAACAAACTGAAATTCAGTATTCTTATAGTTTTATTTTTGTTCACATAGATTTAAAAACTCGCTGCAATATTCAGCACTTTTTCTTGTTCAACACATAATATAATCGAATTTGTGCTGAGTTTTCAACTTAGTACGAAGGCCGATAAACAATATTTTATAAATATAAGCAGATCTTAAATGTTAGTATGTTCGATAATGCATTAGTCAACAATTCATTAGCCTTGAGCAATATTCCACCCAACTTGGCAAAATTCGAAAGAAAGAAAAACATCACCCCACTAACCTTCTTCGTTTCATAATTGAAACGATTTTTGCATTCACTCAACCGGCAATCTGTCCCCCGGTGAAAAGCGTACACGAATCTACGTGCGCACAGCCTCGGCACACCGCGTGTGCGAACTCGAACCCATTCCTAACAAAGAGAAAAAGATCAGCAGGAATGATAATGTGCCTTTCATGTAATGAACCATTTTATGTCGGCCGGGAAAATGCATCCACAACAACCAAACCGGCATGGTACCTACAATCCTGTCGGTGGGTACGCAAGCGAGCTTTCGCGCGGGCCTGCACGTAGCCCCTTCCAGGATGTGGTGCAGTGAAGACACCGAGTAGAGTGTACCATGTAACGAGAATATGGTGATGATGATTGAAGCGCTGAACCGCGGAGTCTGTAGGTAACCGAGTTAGACTAAATAGAAGTTGTAGGTACGTGATGCACAATCTCGTCGTACCGTCGAAAGAAATGCCGATGGGGATCGTGTTATGGCGCATGAATTACACTGAGGTAGCAGGTTCGATTTTTGAGTGATTTGATTGTCAGACAATTTACATAAATTTTCGACAAACAGTCGAAACGTTTATTGTATTGTAGTGTTCCCGAAAAAAGGTCCCATATTATTATCTTCAGATTTCAGTAACATCGCACGGGACCACGATACTAGAAAAATTGAAATACTGAGTCAGGTTCAAACTTGCTTGAGTAATCCAGGAGCGTGTAATCGTTTTTACGTGCCACAAAATGAGGAAGTCTTTAATCCAGTCTTCATTTCATAATTTAAGATATTTATTTATCATGTTTGAGAGTGGAAGAGAGAATTTTTAGTCTACAAGTTTTACATTTCTTACCAAAAAACGCTTTTAATGCACCTAGCAGTGATATCCCAAAACTCTAACTTCCGTATTTTGCATGAAACTGATCTATTCTGATTGTATTCAAATACTAAGATTGCTCCCTTAAAAAATGTATGAACTGTAATTTTCTAAAGGCTAGATCGAAAACTCTAGCATTTAATGAATTTTCCTCTAATATTTTCCCAAAAAGCCAATGGTAAAAACTTCAAACTTCAAAGTGGACGGGAGTCAAACTATGTGGTATTTGGCATCTGAGCTAACTTTCACACTTGTCACAATATGAAGGAAGGCTTTGAGAATTACAAAAAATGCAATACCCTACACTATAAAAATATTAACATCGAATTAATTAGCCTCAAAAATGCTACAAAAAGTCTTATTATATTAGTATTTAATTTAGTAGAAAATTATAGTAAATTTGAATGGAAATACGCGAAAAAAGTGTTATAGCATTCTTTCTGAGAAAGAGTCCAATAAAATCGACTGCAGAAAAATTCACATGGAATTTACATAGCAATCAAAGTACATAAAAATACGATGTTGATGAACGAATGATAGAATAATCAGTCTAATTTGGACCCCTCCTTATTTTGGACACTTTTCATACATTTGTCTTCTTTACTGCCAATTACTCCAAATTCGTTTGGTTTGATGAAGATAAATATATTTTTAAGGTTGTGCTTAAGTCATAGCATGATTAGTTCATCTCTAATTCCTTTAAATTAATCAAAATTCACAGTTGAAAAATTGATATCGAAAACGATTCATAATTCCATGATTTCCAACATGAATCTGAAGACAAGGAATTTAAAAGTACAAATTTATTGTTTTTAAATGATCTAATAATTTTGGCTCTATGTGGATCTTGCATTTTATGTGTTTGAAATGATTAGTTTGTGAAGTTTTAATTAGAAGTATAAAATAACTAGTGTCCAAAATATGTCGTAAAAATAATAGCGTCAAATTATTTCGGACACAGCTAGATTTTCTTTCGTAATAGCAGTCCGTTTATCAATTTAGAATAACCAAAATATGAGAAATCAAGTAGCGATAAGTCGAATATTTATTATATTTCGATTTCTTCTCCAATCATTAGCAAGTCAATGGAAATTATGCCAAGTCAAAGTTTTTTCATGTTTCTCTATTGTAGGGTGAAAAGTAAAACTTGAACGTTCTGACAGAGGGGTGGTAAATACGAACCCTAGTCAAAATAACTAAAATTAATTTAATAATCGGAGGAAATATTTTTAATTTCCACCGTCTGGGGCATAAATAAATATATTCAATTTTTCAACTCTGAAGCAAGCAATGTATTACTGTCCATAAAATAAATATGTATTTTCAAATTGATATCGATAATTTTCATTGATTGTCCTAGCAGTTTGTTAGCCCTTTCATGCCCAACTTTTTTCTCGTGGATGTAGGGTTTCAAACCTATTTTTTCTTGAAAACGGTGGGGTCAAGAAACACGAAAAGCCTTTTTTCATAAAGATAGGTGCTTCTCTCGCAGTGCTAGAAGCTGCTCAATTTTTACCCTCCAATGCTCAATACAATTCTCCTAGAATATTTAGAATAGTCTAATTGCGTGGAAAATGTAGCCAAAGACAGTCTAAATTGACAAGTTTTATCAATTTTCAGTAATAATGCAACATAACGAAGATGCATGAAAAATTAATTTTCCGTCGTCAACGTAAACTGTTCCTGGCAGCACTGCTCCATCGGAATCTAATCAGACTAATTGAAATAACTTCAGTTCTAGAGCTGGTCCTTGAAACTATTAATACTCAAATGAAAGGCAATAGTCACATTTATTAGCCTTACTTGTTTTTGTGAGCAAATTTTGCCTTAATCAAAAGTTATAGCTGTTCAAAAACTTGTTGTTCACAAACAACATGGGCATGAATGGGTTAATGACCATTGCAGTCGCCAAACACACCGGAATTTGCACACATTAAATTCTAATAGTATGTGATAGGATGTGTACATTAATATTTGGCATTACCGTTTTACTAAAAATCTCATCACATTGCACAAATTCGGCGGATAAAAGTTTCACAGTAGTACAATTGGTGAGTTGAGTTCCAAAATGATGATGAGGTATTCTGGATATTTTAAAAGAACTAAAGAACTTGTTCAGATAATTACTCGTTTCTTAGCACTGTAACAACAGAAGTCTTCTCAGTTGAACATTTATCGATAGCAGCAAAATGGTCCTATGATACCAAACAGAAAACTATTTCTGCTATTAGTGAGCGCAAATTGAAAACTTAATAAAATTTCTTGTGGATAACGTAATAAGTGTTCAATATGTAGTTTTATCACAGAAATATAGAAAAAAATTGGCGGTGGTCAGCTATTTTCGTCCGCGTCCCTTATCACTTATTTTTATAAAGTGAATCATCAGCAGTGCTATCTTTGAAAATTATCCACCTCGTTTATGCAAATAATTTTTTCCTTTTAATGCAAATAATTAAACAGTCTTCATTTCGTTATATTCTGAATTGCACATATTTTGTCGTATGCAATTGTAAATGTTCTTTGATTTGATGGCATTGTAAGGGAACACGTGTCCGCCGGTTGATGCCGACATTTCTTTAGACTGAGCAAACTAATTTCTTTGTTTGTTTAGTGTTTATTTAGCCAACTAGGAAACTAATCCACTGGGTATTTAATGCGCGTGGGGAATACGCATGGTCTTGTCTGTGTGAAAGATGACTTGAATTATGTATGAGGGTTGAGAATTGACAATTCGCAAGAACAATTTAAAACCAATTACCAATTTGCCGAAATGTTTTCAGCACGAGGAAAAAATGTTTTATTGTCATATTTAATGGTTTACTTTTACTCCATTAAATCATCAATCAATTATATTGAGATAATGGTTCTTAGGCGAAATTCTCGCTTGGACTGGATCAATTGTTATTCCTAAACAATGCTTCTCAAGTAGTCTGGCTGGAAATGAGAGTCATCAGTCTGCAACCTACGAAATATACCGTGCTTACGCAACGCAACGCAATGCAATGCAAGAAATATAAACAAAAAAAATATTAACCCTCAAAAAGGAAAGGTATTTCAAAAGTCCGGCGGGTTGCAATTATTGTATTTTAATGAGATGTTATTGGAAATAAAAATTTAATTTTTGGGCTATCAATTCCTTTGCTGATAAAATGACAGAAATGCCTCCTTAGGTCACGATTTAAGTTAGCCTTTTTGAGGGTTAACAAACTTTAAGTATGTACGACCACCAAAATGATATCAAAATAAGACGTCAAATTTTATAAACATAAACCGAGATCAAAATAAGATTTAATTGTGCTGATGTTTGTTCGGGTACATGTCATTCTTTGGTGCAAACCCGTATAAACATGTACAGCAACAAAACTATACTTTTACTGTAACAGTACAGTAATTTTAGAGTAAAGTTTAATGTCATGTACAATGAACTTTAACGTTTCTACAGGAAATATGAAACTCCTACGTTGAATTTTGAGATAATTTTTCGATTAAGCGGGTTTTCTACTTCTGGCGGAAATGTTCAACAAAATGTCGCTTGTTGATATTTTTGCATGAAAAAATTATCGAATATTGACTGATATTGTAAGTAGAGTTTTCCGCAAACACAAAATTTAGTGGCCATTGCAGAGCAGAATGAACCGTTCGTCCACCATCTCCCTGCGTCGATGCTATTTCGGATGAAGCGATCGCAAGTTCAATTTTCATTTCTTTCGAGAATAGATGCAAATAAAAAAATAATGCGAAATATCTTTTCTGTGCCACCAGCAGCATAAAGGTAGATAATAGGTGATGTTACGACTGTCGTTGGTACATAGGGGTATATTCGGCTTTTCAGTCAATAAATAATATCGAACACTACT